>NW_012267233.1:14973811-14991128 GCF_000151885.1 Dipodomys ordii | reverse complement strand
TTTTTCTTTTTGCTTATGTGGTGCTGAGGAATCGAACCCAGGGCCTCAGGCTTGCAAGGCAAGCACTCTACCACTGAGCCACCTTCCCAGCCCCTGTTCAGTGCCTTTTCCTCTCTCTGCTCTGCCTTCCACTATTTGAACTGAGTCCTAAGGCAGATTTCCTTCTGGTCCCGAGACAGATACAACAGTCCTGGGCTTATCATTGCTGTTCCTGTCAGCAGGAGAGAGAACATCTCTTCCCTCAGTTGTTGAATAAACTTCCGATGGAACCAGGCTGTGTCCGAGAGTACACGGGACCCCTCTGGGCATAAGCCAGTTCATCCTTGGTGCCAAGGGAGAGTTAATGCTACTCAAACTGTTTTGTTGAGAAAGGGTTAGAAATGCTTATGCAATGGAAACTTGGAATACTGTTTTATCAAAAGTATAGTAAATGGACACAGGAAGCAAACTACCATCATTCTCTAAAGGAAAACTGTAAGCTATCCAAAAAGATAGGTATGTGAGGAAACATAATGAAGTGCATTGTTATCTCAATTTGACATTTTTTGAATTGTTTTTATTTATTATTATTTTGTTGTTGTTATTGGGCATGGGGCTTGAACTCTGGGCCTGGGCACTGTCCCTCAGCTCTTCAGCTCAAGGCGAGTGCTCTACTGCTTGAGCCACAGCACCACTTCTGGTTTTCTAGTGGTTTATTGGAGATAAGAGTCTCACGGATTTTCCTGCCCTGGCTGGCTTTTGAACTGTGATCCTCAGATCTCTACCTCCTGAGTAGCTAGGATTACAGGTGTGAGCCACCGGTGCCCAGCTTCACCCAGCTTTTCTACTCCTGGCTGGAGCCACACCTCCAAATCCAGTTTTTTTCCTCACTAATTAGAGATAGAGACATACTTTTCTGCCCAGATTGGTTTTAAGCCTGGATCCTCCAGATCTCAACCTTCTGAGCTTCTGGCTTTGAATAATTTTAATCATCAATTATCACCATACAACTATGGAAATCTCTTTGGGACATTAGTATCTGATAATCTTTGCAAGTAAAAGCTTTGAGCCAGGCACTGGTGGCTCATGCCTATAATCCTAGCTACTCAGGAAGCTGAGATGTGAGGCTCATGGTTCAAAGCAGTTCAAAGCCAGCCGGGGAAGGAAAGCCCGTGAGACTCCAATAAACCACCAGAAAACAGCAAGTGTCACTGTGGCTCAAATGGTAGAGTGCTAGCCTTGAGCTGAAGAGCTCAGGGACAGCACCCAGGTCTCAAGCCATACAACTGACAAAAAAAAAAGGTGTGTGTGTGTGTGTGTGTGTGTGTGTGTGTGTGTGTTTGTAAAAGTTAGATATCTAGATAATGTAGAGGCCTGTTATTTAACTCATTGTACTTTTGCTGTGTTTGGAACATTTGACAATTAAAAAGTGAAAACAATGTTCATGAAAAGTCATTGAAAAGGCACAAACATGGAAAAAAGACCTCTGTAAGGATTGTCCATGAATCTATGAATCATGTGTCAAGATTTAATATACCATTTCCTACATTTTCACAAAAAATGGTAAAATTTTATAGTCTTTTCATATTTTCAACAGCAACAACATTTACTATTACAACCATCATATCTTCTGTTTACTGAGCATCTATTATTTCCTGGGTGGTATGCTGTACTCCTAAAGTACTCTATCCCTGATCTTTTTATCCTGGGAAGGTAGAAATTATTTCCCTTATTTTGCAACTTTTACATATATAGAAATTTATGTAAAAAGCAATTAAACCACTTCTACAGGGTTTGTTATACACCTAGGAATTTGCAGAATCAGAATTTGAACCCATGTCTGATTCCAAAGATTAATTTTTTTTATTTTACCTGACAATGGATTTTATGTGAAATCATGTTTTATGTCCTCTTTGCACAGGAATACAAATGATTTGTTTATGCCAGTGTTACACAGATATATTATTTTAAAATAAATTCTGATGGCAATATTTTGATTTAAAGTTTCTGTTGAATTTTAATATGGCACCAAGTTTTTGATTTTTTTTTTTTTTGCCAGTCTTGAGGCTTGAACTCAAGAATTAGGCACTGTCCCTGAGCTTCTTTTGCTCAAAGTTATCACTCTACCACTTGAGCCACAGTGCCATTTCCAGCTTTTTCTGTTTATGTGGTACTGAGGAATCAAAACCAGGGCTTCATACATAATAGGCATACACTCTACCACTAAGTCATATTGCCAGCCTTGGCACTAACTTTCAAAAACAGTGTTCTAACTTTGCTGGTTGTATAGTTATTTTGAACTACTTTCGTAAGAAGTAAACTTATTCAATAACTGATTATTGAGATTAATATTTAGTCATTTATACAAATTAATGCTGGGGCATTTGCTGTATAATTTCTCTCTCCTGGCAAAGGAGGTAATGTGCAAATAATTTAGACATTTTCAACAGAAACAAGCAGCCATGGTGTTTGTGTATGAATATTTTTTTATTACTGGGAATTGAACTCCGCCTGGTGCTCGCTCATATGGTGGTCTACCACTGAGTCACATCTAAAGCCTGGCCTTTTTTTTTTTTTGCCAGTCCTGGGGCTTGAACTCAGCATCTTGGAGCTGTCCCTGAGCTTCAACGCTAGCACTTTATCATGTCAGCCACTTCCAGCTTTTTCTGAGTAGTTTATTGGAGATAAGAGTCTCATGAACTTTCCTTCCTGGCTGGTTTCCAGCTATGATACTCAAATCTCAGCTTTCTGAGTAGCTAGGATTACAGATGTGAACCACAGGTGCCCAAGACTAACCTGGCTTTTTGCTAATTAATTGGAAATGGAGTCTCATCAACATTTCTGCCCAGTCTGGCCTCCAACCATGATCCTCTGGTTCTCAGCCACTTGAGTAACTAGGATTACAAGTGGTTTGTGCCTTATGTTTTATAAAATATATGTATATATTTTATTATAAGTATATCTTTATATGTATATGTATATATGTGTATTTATATATGTATGTATTTATAATAGAAAATAGATTAACAAGGTGGGCACTGGTGGCTCATGCCTGTATTCCTAGCTACTTAGGAGGCTGAGATATGAGGATTGTGGTTCAAAGCCTGCTCAGGCAGGAAAGTATGTGAGACTCTTATCTCCAATTCACCACCAGAAAGCCAGAAGTGGAGCTGTGGCTCAAAGTGGTAGTGTGCTAGGCTTAAGCAAAAGAACTCAGGGATAGAACCCAGGCTCTGAGTTCAAACCCCATGACCAACCAAAAAGAAGAAGGAGGAGGGAGAGGAAATAGATTAACAGAGAAGATAAAACAAATCACACATAATCCTTCCAAAGATAAAAAAATTAACAGGAAGATGTATTTTGTGTGTCTTTTTAAAAAATCACTCACTAATCTACCTGGGATTTATTTCAGTGTATATGTTTCTAATATGCACAAATCTGGGTTCATAGCATCCAATATGACATATAAATGATACCTGTGTGAGAAATATATATACCTAGTTTGGAGTAAGGCAAATTTTGGATTAATTTATATCCATTCTTGGGAAAAGTTCAGATACCTCTTGATGTATGTTAGGCTTATATGCTAAAATCCGTAGATTAAAATAAAATTTCTGCCTAGAAAAATATGATTTAACTATGAATATCTCTGTTCAAAGCTGCATCTTTTTTTTATTCTAAGGTGAGCTTGACAGATGATTTTTTTAACAAGAGCAGTAGTCTGAGCAATATGATTTACAACAAATCTTTCAAAATGTATTTAAATGCCTGCCAAAAAGCTTCGCAAAGAACTCCCATGTTTAAATAACAGTGTCTCAAAGAGACATATGCAGTATCATTTGTCTTTTTTTTCTTTTCAGATAGATTTCATTTTTTAGAGCAGTTTTAGGTTCATATTCATACTGAGGATAAACTGGAGTCCCCTACGCCCTGCCCACCTCACCGCAAGCTCCCACAAGCTACAGTGGCCCATCTATTGGAACAGTGGAATTGATAGCTACAGGGTAGATGAGCTCCAGGCCCTAGTTTACAAGAGAAGACACTCTTTTTATGGTGTACTGGCTGATTAAACCTTAGGCAAGGCAAATGCTGTACCACCGAGATATACCTCCAAGAGGGTTTGGGCAAATTATAATGGGTTATATCCACCACGATAGTATTATACAATTCTAAAAGTGCCTGTGCTCTACCTATTCAGTTTTCCTTCCTGAAAGACATTGCAACCACTGATCTTTTTACTTTAGTAGAAACCAAACTCCCAAATGATTTTTCTGAGAGTTTATATAATGGCCTCTTTATTTCTTTGCCAGAGGTTTTCCAGTTTCAGAGTAAAAAGTAGAATTTAGAATTTTGTTACAACTTTTTATTGCGCGCGCCATGCATATGTGTGCGTGCACACATGTGCTAGTCCTGGGGCTTGAAGTCAAGGCTTGGGTGCTGACCTTGAGCTTTATTGTTTTTGTTTTTGTGATTTTTGTGGTTGTTGGTCTTGGGGCTTGAACTCTGGGCCTGGGCGCTGTGCCTCAGCTCTTCAGCTCAAGGCTAGCGCTCTACCACTTGAGCCACAGCACCACTTCTGGCCTTTTCTGCTTATGTGGTGCTAAGGAATCGAACCCAGGGCCTCATGCATGCAAGGCAAGCACTCTACCCCTGAGCCACCTTCCCAGCACCCTGAGCTTTATTGTTCAAATATAGCACTCTACTATTTGAGCCTCAGCTCCACTTCGGGCAATTGTTGGAGATAAACATTCTCAATGACTTTCCTGCCCAGGCTTGCTTCAAACCACCATTTTCATATCTCAGCTTACTGAATGGCTGATGCTAGGATTGTGAGCCACCCATGCCTGCTTGCTTTTTTTAGGGGTCCTGGAGTGTAAACTTAGGGTATATGTTAAGCACACACACACTTTACCATTGAACTGTATCCTTAGCTCTGGGGGTTATAATTTTGATGATTTTTAGGTCAACATTTTTTTTTTTTTTTTTTGTCAGTCGTGGGGCTTGAACTCTGGGCCTGGGCGCTGTCCCTCAGCTCTTCAGCTCAAGGCGAGCGCTCTACCACTTGAGCCACAGCGCCACTTCCGGTTTTCTGGTGGTGTATTGGAGATAGGAGTCTCACGGTCTTTCCTGCCCGGGCTGGCTTTGAACCGCGATCCTCAGATCTCAGCCTCCTGAGTAGCTAGGATTACAGGCGTGAGCCACCAGCGCCCGGCTTAGGTCAACATTTCTGTGTGTGCATATGTGTCTGTGTCTGTCTGTCTGTCTGTCCAACCCCTCTCTCTTAACTCATGACCTCAGGCTTACTAGGCAGCTATACTCCAACTTTTTTTTTGCTTTAGTTATTTTTTGGATAGTAACATGTACTTTTGCTGGGCCAGCCTGAACTGTGATTCTCCTACCTATGCCTCATGTCTAGCTGAGGTTACACGCTTGAATCACTACTATGCCTGGTTTATTGGTCTCGTTAACCTTATAATCCTCCCCATTTTAGCCTCTCATGTGCTACTGTGCCTGGCCACATAATAAATTTTCCTAAGGACTAGAATATCAGTTTCCACTGCTTGCAGCCCGTGATCTGCAGCAATTGTGCTTGTGCCAAAGAAGTTTGTAGGTCACAGTGCACAGTGGAGCTACAAATGACTCATATTAAATGCTGAGAAAGATAGCTTTTTCTCATAGGAACTGTATTTCCTGTGTAAGAAGAAAAAAATCATTTTCACTGGGAAACTACAAAGACAAACACATAACTGTTAATCTGGGTCTATTTTGAAGTTAACTATGATAACTGTTCCTATGTAACTTGCAATATTCAATGTGTTTTTCTTTTCTAATTTGCTATTGCAGACTGGACCTAGTACCCTGAGTGTGCTTAAGCATACATTGTACCTAGATTTGCTAGTCCCTCTCTCACTTTTTTTCTGTGAAGAAATAATTCCAAACTTATAGCTACATTGCAAGATTGGAATAGTTCAAAGAACATTCATTTATACTTTACCCAGATTCACTTACTAACATTTTGCTTCATTTAATTTGTTATTATTATTGTTATTATTATGGTCAACTGTAGGGCTTGAACTCAGGGTCTGGGCACTGTTCCTGAGAAATTTTGCTCTAGGCTAGCACTCTACCACTTGAGCCACAGCACCATTTCTAGCCTTTTCTGTTTATGTGGTCCTAAGGAATCAACCTAGGGCTTTCTGCATGCTAGGCAAGCATTCTGCCACTAAGCCACATTCCCAGCCAATAATGCCCTTTATAATATTTTCCAGTCCAGTCCAGGATCCAGCATTGGCATGCTACTGAGTTTTAGTTGTCATACTTCTTTTGCTTTTTAAATTTCTACTGCCTTTGCTTCTTTTTTAGAATATACGTCCACTCTCTGCACGCGTGCATGTGTGTGTGTGTGTGTGTACATGCTCAAGTACTAATACCAGAACTTGAACTCAGGCCCTAAGCACTGTCCCTGAGTTTTGTTTTGTTTTGGGGTCCGGTCGTGGGCCTGAACTCTGGGCCTGGGCGCTGTCCCTCAGCTGTTCAGCTCAAGGCAAGCGCTCTACCACTTAAGCCAAAGTGCCACTTCCAGCTTTTTTTTTCTTTCTGCTTATGTGGTGCCGAGGAATCGAACCCAGGGCCTCATGCATGCAAGGCAAGCTCTCTACCACTGAGCCACCTTCCCTGCCCTGTCCCTGAGTTCTTTTTGCTCAAGGATAGCACTCTATCATTTTTTTTCTTTTTTTTTTTTTTGGGGGTCCGGTTGTGGGGCCTGAACTTTGGGCCTGGGCACTGTCCCTCAGCTCTTCAGCTCAAGGCTAGCGCTCTACCACTTGAGCCACAGCGTCACTTCCGGCTTTTTGCTTATGTGGTGCTGAGGAATCGAACCCAGGGCCTCGAGCATACAATGCAAGTGCTCTGCCACTGAGCCACCTTCCCAGCCCCAGCACGCTATCATTTTGACCCACAGTTCCACTTCTGATTTTTGTGTGGTTAATTGGAGATAAGAGTCTCAATGGGACTTTTCTGCCCTGGTTTGCTTCTAACCATAAGCTCAGAGCTCAGCTTCCAGAGTTGCTAGAATTATAGGCATAAGCCACCAGTTTCTGGTTTACTTCTAGATTTTTTTGGGGTTAATTAGAGACAGGAGTCATACAGACTTTCCTGTCCTAGCTGGAATTGAGCCATAATTCTCATATCTCATTCTCCAGAGTAGCTAGGATTACAAGTGTGAGCCACCAGATCCCACCTCCTTCCTTTTAAAAAATGTATTTATCTCTTGTGTTTGTCTAACATTTTCCCAGAAACCTAGGGAACTAGCTTTTCTAAAATATAAGCTCCTATTCAAAATGGGTGGTACACCAGGACTGCTGTAACAAAATACTTGAGACTGGGTCATTTAGAAAGAGTAGAAATTGCTGGGCACCGTGGCTCACGCCTGTAATCCTAGCTACTCTGGAGAATGAGATATGAAGATTGCGGTTCAAAGCCAGCCCTGGCAGAAAAGTCCGTGAGACTCTGATCTCCAATAAACCACTAGAAAACCAGAAGTAGTGTTGTGACTCAAGAGGTAGAGCGCTGGACTTGAGCTGAAGACCACAGGGATAGCGCCCAGGCCCAGAGTTCAAGCCCCACGACCAAAAAAAGAAAGAAAGAAAGAAAGAAAGAAAGAAAGAAAGAAAGAAAGAAAGAAAGAAAGAAAGAAAGAAAGAAAGAAAGAAAGAAAGAAGTAGAAATTGATTTCTCACATTTCTGGGGGCTGGAAAATCCAAGATCATGGTACTAGGAGATTTGGAACCTGATGGGGGCCTGGGCCTGTTCCTCACAGATGATGTGTTTTCCGGTTGCTGTTATAGCTACTTAAAAACTGCTTTTCCTGCCGGTGGCTCAAGCATGTGCTCCTAGCTACTTAGGAGGTTGAAATCTGAGCATCGGGGTTTGATATTGGCCAGGGCAGAAAAGTCTGTGAGACTCTTTTTTTTTGGGGGGGGGCGGTCGTGGGGCTTGAACTCTGGGCCTGCGTGCTGTCCCTCAGCTCTTCAGCTCAAGATTAGCACTCTACCACTTGAGCCACAGCGCCACTTCTGGCTTTTTTTTTTTTTTTTTCTGCTTATGTGGTGCTGAGGAATGGAACCCAGGGCCTCATGCATGCAAGGCAAGCACTCTACCACTGAGCCACCTTCCCAGCCCCTGTGAGACTCTTATCTCCAATAAACTACTTAGAAAAAGCCAGAAGGGGTGCTGTGGCTCAAGTGAGAGAGTGCTAGCCTTGAGCACAAAAAGGGTCAGGGACAGTGCTCAGGCCCTGAGTTTAAGCTCCAGGACCGACAAAAACAAACCAAAAATCTGCTTTTACCAAAAAACATTGACTCCTTATTTGAGCTCTTAAATTAACTAAGAGCAGGATAAAATCTTGGCATTCTTGCCTCTATTTGAATCTGTGATCTTTGTTCTAAATTGTTCAACTTACAGCCACCTGAGAATACAGAAAGGACAGGACTCTTGACAGATAACAATTTTTGCGGAGGAGTAGAGGAAAACACCTCCAGGAAAGGAACAGCAGAGTTTTCCTCTAGATAGAGCACTACCCTTACCCTACCCAAGGGCAAGATGACGTGTTTATCCACTAGATCATTCTCTTCAAAGGATGATACCAATACTTTCTAAGGAAACTCTCAGTAATGATCAACCAACCATACTTTAACCAAGACAGTTGAATAATTGTATGTATCTCTCTACTCCTTTCCCTAGTTCTTCTACTTAAACCAAAAGCTCCAGTCTGCAATTCAAAGATAACTGAAGATGAGTTGAAGTGCTTACTTTTTCTCCACCTGCCTTGTGTCCTGGCTGCTGCCTAATACATCTCCTTTCTGACCATTACCATAACTTTTCTCTGAATTTGGAGTGTTGAGATGAGTGGCAGGACCTGATAGGTAGACCCCATAGCATTTGAGCACACACATACGTACACACACATAATAGAAGCCTTGGCAAGGTTGGGGGGAAGGGGTGCAGGCCCTGGGGCTTGAACTCAGGGCCTGAGCTTTTTTGCTCAAGGGTAAGTGCTCTACCACTTGAGCAACTCCCAGATTTTTGTGGTTAACTGGAGATGTAAGACTCACATACTTTGAACCATGATCTTCAGATCTCATCCTCAGGATATAGATGTGAACCACCAGCACCTGGCTATAAATCCTATTCTATTTTGGAAGCAAAGAGATTGAAAGCAAGGAGGATGACTCCACAAGTGGATGGCAGTGCTATTTATACAGTTAAGACCATGAGACCAACAAGTGCTGGGGACTAAGAAGGAGGAGTTAAAATCCAGGGATTTGCCATTTCCCATAGAAACCTAAATGACTAGAGATTTCCATACCTGTCTGCATGACTCGATAAATAAGTACACATTGGGGAGTATACAACTCAGGGAGGGCACAGGGTATGTACAGTACAAAGAAAAAAACACATCTCCCTATACATATACTACTACTGATTTTTGTATGTTTTAATAATGATTAAATTGTAAATATACATATAAACACATTATATAATATATATGCTTTATTTCACAGGTATACAGTCCTTACCTTACACCAAGAATGTGCTTTACAAATATTAATTCATTTCATCTTCTTAATGATTCTGTGAGGAACATAATATTTACTAATCCTATTTTACGAAAGAAGAACGTAGTATTTGAGTGTGTTGATAGTTGGAGGCAAAGCCAAGATTTTGAGTAGTCATTCTGGCTCACCACCTATGTACTTCTGATTTTTTGTAGTCTGGTATTTGAACTCAGTCTTTGGCTTGCTAGTAGTGTGTATTGTAAAGTAAATAAGTGTGTTGGTGGAGGGAGGGTGATGTTTTTACTGATGGGATGAGTGATTAAGAATGTTCAGTGCCTATTATTGTAGACTAGACCTTAGAAGACCAATTAGACCATAGCAATTCCCAATTTTCAGATTTAAAGGGATCTTAGCATTTAGCCCAGCCCCTTTTCACTGATAAATATTTCGATGCATGTGAGAGTAACGAGGCTAAATGAAAAGCCCTGGCAACACCTGCATCTGTCTAGATAGAGCTCCAATACATGTATAGAGACAGTGTGTGATGGTGATCCTTTGCCTATTTAAAAAAAATGGCTCATCTTTGTTAAGTTTGTTCTAGTTAATGAAAACCTTGGTTTCAGAGACACTGGAAAGGAGAAGATGGGAAGTGGAAAGTCTGGAGAATTCCAAATAGAAGAGCAGATGGAAAAGGAGCTGAGCTCAGACCTGCCCATCTATGTGTGCTTGTTTGGTGGTGGCTCCAATTTAACAGCCAAGGTGAGTGAAACATGCACCACACACACACCCTCCAATAATAAAACAAAGGAGATACAGGACTTACTAAACACTATTTCCACCCCGCCCCATTCCTCAGGATCCCAAATACCTTTGCTATCACACACACGGTACCACACCTGCGCTCTGCACCTGCGCTCAGCTCACAGGCGCTGGGAGGCAAACCGGGGAGGACAAGTTTAACTAACCCCGGGTTTCAGATTCTAGGCAAGTGGGGAGAGTTCTGGAAAGATCCGTCCTGAAGCATGCACTCATGGGGAGCCAGTGGATGGGTGGGCGTAGTGACCGCGAATTTCCCCAGCACCCCGCGTTTTGGAGGCTTCGGGGAGAGTAAATGGGAGGCGTGGCCGCACTGGTGGGGACCCGCAAACCATTGTCTGCACCGACGCCTCTGGGCATCCAAGTCCAGTCTGGCTTTTCCGCCCTGAATCCCCAGCGGAGGCCTGCAGGGGGGTGGAAGGAAAGGGGGGGTTTCCTTTCATTCTTACAACCTCCATGAGAACTTCTTACACAGCTTAACAGTACTTTCCAGAGGCTTCTCCTGACCAGACAAGTCAGGCCTGGCGACCACGCGCGCCCCTAAATCGCTCGGCACGCGACTCGGCAGCGCAGCGGAGGGGAAAGGCTCCGCCTCGGACGGCCCCCCCGTGGGTGTGGCCTCCGGGGAGGCCCCGCCCCCGGGCGCGTCTCGCGGGACGAGAGGGCGGGGCGAGGAAACCAGGAAGAAAGGCGAGTGGCGAGGAGGGCGGGTGTCCTCGTGCGCGCGCACCCGCGCCTAGCGTGTGGGCGGGGGCGCGCTTGTGCGCGCGCAGGCGAAGCCCGCCCAGACGGCCGTTGTGGGGTTTCTCGGGAGGGGCGGGGGAGTCACCTGCGAGCTTCGGCGCCTGCCGGCTGCTCGCCCGCCGGCTGCTCGCCCGCCTGCCGCGTCTAGGCGGTGCGGACTGCGCGGGGCTGCGGGCCGCACACGCCCGGAAAGGCCGGGGCTGGGAGCGAGCCAAGAGTCTGCGCCCGGAGTCGGCTACGAGGAAGAGTCGGACGTTCGCCGCCGCCGCCGCTGCCCGCGCCCAGCTCGGGAAGGTGAGGTCGGGGTCGGGGACCCGCCGAGGACCGGCAGTCTGGGACGAGAGAAGCGAAAGTTTGCGGGCGGAGCGCTGCCTCCCGCGGGCCCGGGGCGGTCCCGCCGCGCGGGGAGGCGTCTTGGTCGCGGGCGGCGGCGGCGGCGGACGCCATGTTGGGGGCTGTGAGAACCGGGGCGCTCCCGGGTCGCTCCCCGGAGGCTGGGGCCGCACGCCGCCGCCGTCCCGTCACGCGCGGCCGCGGCCGCCGACAGGGCCGGGGGTCGGCCGGGAGACGCAGGGCTGCGGGTCTGCGTGTGGGGGCGCGCTGCAGCGGTACGGGTCGGGGATGTGCGCCGGGGCCCGGGGGAAATAGTGGGTCTGAGGACTGCGGAGCCCCCGCGTTCTGTGTGCGAAAAGTTTGCCGGCTGTGCGCGTCCGGAGCGACGCGGTCGCGGGAGGGGAGAGCGGCCCCGCAGGCGCCGGCAGGGACCGTGGCTGTTAGGGGTGGTTGGTGGGTTTGACTTTGGCCAAGTTTTTCGTCTGACACTGTTGCGAAGCCCGAGCTCGCGGCCGCCGTGCGCCGGGAAGGTTACCCCAAAACAAAAGCCCCGCTTCCCAGCCATCGGACCCGAAAAGTACGCTTTAAAACTACCAAGTGCCCTCTGCAGTATGTGTTACCACGTCGCTGTAGAGACTCGCATTAGAGAGACGCAGACGCTGAGCAGTTTAACAGGCGTGTGGTGGTCTCCGAAGGAGGAGGCCAAGCGAGCTTGACACTTGTGGGCTTCTCCCCCTCCCTTCGGTTCTCGTGTACCCTGTTTTGAGCGCTTACCGTTTTCTGTGCTCCAGGAAGCTTATGGGGTCCTCAGGTCAATTCGGTATTAACAAAGGCTTCTATTTTTAATCTCTTTAGGTCATGACAGCACCGAGAGGTGAATAGTATTAAATTACTTACTCGGAAAGCACATGTAATCGCCTCAAAAAAGGGAAGTGTGCGGACTAAGCCATCAAAAGTAAGCATTCTGCATGAATTACCCCAGTAAGTGAAGGAAAAAATACTTTTATAAAGACAGCTTTAAAGTTTTGTTAAATGAACCGAAGGACTCTTCTTGACTGCAAATACAGTAAACCCTAAAACATGTCTTGGGGAATTTCTCCTTAATCTTCAATAGCTAAACATACATTCTGCTTGAATTTAATGATTGCTAATTTCCTTAGTTCTTCAGAATCTTTTTTTGTTGTTTGTCATATGTGTGTACATATGTACACACACACAATTTTTTGAGGACTAAATTTAGAAATGAGTTGTCTTAACTGATATCAGAAATCAAGGTATTTAAGTGGGGCCCTAGGACTGAAACCCTCTCATTTTTCCTCTAATGTGTCATTGTAGGATACTTAGTTTCTGTGTGCCAGTCTTTGGCCACCTTGTCTGTTCTTCTGATTGGAATATGATTTTGTAGTATAAACCCTTTTTTCCCAGAGTGTTGACTTAAAGAGGTTCTTGTATTGAAGTTTTTACTCTTAAAAATGATCACTAAAGCCTGCCCTTTCCCTTTCTCTCCTGAAATCGGCTAACTTCTTCCATAGTATCCCAGTAAATATTGCATGGATCTGTAATGGCCCATCCTTAGCGGCCGGCATCATCACATGTGGTCTGATTTGCCTGTCCATCCCTAGTAAGCTGAGAACATAGCAGATGCTCAGGAAAACAGTGTAAATGGATGGGTACACATGTTTATTCTTTTTAAATATGCTTCATGAGTTTACCGATTAAATTTTCATGGGAATGATGACTCATTTGTCTTTGTGGTATTTTCCCTAGTACATGCTATGAATTACATTAAATTGACAGATTGATTGGTCACTCTTTAGAATTTGCCTTTATATAACTCAATGAATTTTGGCCTGGGATTACATATGATTCAAGGGGTGACACTGATCAAGATGCATTGTACACTTAAATTGACTTGTTGAATTGAAATCCCTTTGTACAACTGTTTAAAAAGAGATAAAAGAATCACTGGGTTTGGGTCCAGGACACAGTTTTTTCCACCACCACCCCTACTTTTTTTTAAGAGTGTATGATTTTCATTTAATCCTTTTTTTTTTTATTTCTTTCATTTTGAGGTTCAATATGTACAAGTTGTTGCCTAGGTACCTTAGTGATAGTAGAAAAGTCGTATTTGTAGCTTAGCAAAGTGAAGTGCATAATAGATTAAGTAGCAGGTTACATTCATTTCTGAACAGAATTTTAAGTAGGGTTCACTGACTCTGATTTTTCCCCTTCCCTCTGTATCAGCCTACTTACATGTATGACTCTTTTCCTTAATCTTGTTAATATTTGGAATCATTCCAGTCTTATGTGGCCAGGTGGGTAAAGCACAGGCCAGCTCTCTATTTCTTTTTCCATCATACCTTGTGAAGCAGCTCTTTGCCCTCATTGGCCTCTCCAGTCAGTCCTCTCAGGCTGTTGCTCTTCCTTTTTCCTTAACCTTTGCTGGATTTAACTGGTTAATTCTTGTAAAGATGAGCATTTATTTTTTTATTTTTTTGTGCAGGTCCTGGGGCTGAACTAGGCCTGGTTGTTATCCCTGCGTTTTTTTTAGTCAAGGCTAGTGCTCTACAATTTGAGCCACAGCGCCACTTCTAGTTTTTTCTGAGTAGTTTATTGGAGATAAGAGTCTCATGGATTTTCCTTCCTGGGCTGGCTTTGAACCACAATCCTCAGATCTCAATCTCCTGAGTAGGTAGGATTATAGGTGTGAGCCATTGGCACCTGGCCGCTTTTACTTTTTCTACCTCTGTCCCTGGTTCTTCTTTTTTGTTGGCTTTTGGAATGAAACTATCTTATTTTTACACCGGTTTCATTTAAACCTGCTTTTGTATGTTTCATGTTTTTATTAACTGTTACGCATGTATGTACAGCCCAGTCTATATATATCTATATATCTATAGCCCAGTCTAGCCTCCAATTCAAAAACTCGGTTGCCTTCTGAGTTTTGGAATTATAAGTGTTTGATTCTCATAACCTGGCTTTGTATTTTACTTTTTACCTCTGTGCTTTTCAATAGTTTTTTTTAATACTTTTTTTTTCCATTTTGTTCCTAAATTTAAAAGCTTTCTAGACAGGTATGCTGACTCAAACCTGTAATCCTAGCTGCTTAGGCAATGGGGATTGGAAGATTATGGTTTGAAGCTAGCCCAGTCAAAGAAAAATTTATAGGACGCCATCTCAGCCAGTAGCTGAATGTACTTGAATACGTCTGTGATACCGTTGAATACGTCTGTGATACCGTTGACAAATAAGAGGGTCAAAAGCTAGGCCTGACCAGCCATAAAGTGAGACTCAAAAATAACCTAGTCAAAAAGGGGCTGGTGGAGGGGCTCAAAAGGTAGAACCTGTGCTAAGGCCCTGAGTACTGTCAAAAACCAAAAGTCTTTTTTGATCATGTGTTCATTTAAAAATAAAAAATGTCAAAATATCATTAAACTGAATATGGTAGTCTACCTCTGTAATTGTGACACTCAGAGTTTGAGGCCAGCCTTAGGTACACAGCAAGACCTTAGGTAGTTGCTATACTATTTGAGCCCTATTTGTGATTTTGTTTTTGCCATAAGGTCAGTCTGCTGGGATTACAGGTCTGTGTTATCACATTCAAATTTTTCCTTTTTTTTCATTAGTGTATATTAAATACACGAAAGAATGGGCTTAATTGTGGCATTTCCGTATGCATTTTACTTTTTGGTGTAACTCTATATAAAAACAAACAGGTTTATGCTATACATGATACTTAGGTAAAGTCAGAAACACATTCTAACCTTCATGGGGCAAGTTGTCTTTATCATGGTCTATAAAGTTTATGAGTTCTGTGAGCTTTGACAATACTGTTATTTCTTCCACATTGGGTGATATGTACATTTCTTTCCTTTTGCTTAGTGTCAAGCTGTTCCCTTCCTCCCATCGCTGCCATTGAGTTGCTTAGTTTGTTTTGATCAATGACCAGTGCAGCTGGTCCTGCTGTTGTATGTTTTCCTGTTTCCCTCTGTTTCTGTGTCCTAGTTTCCCTCTGATGTGCACATATATACCATATATGTGGTCAACAGCATGAAGTCATTTAGTAATGATTTGATCAGATGAGTGGAGGTCCTTTGTTTCTCAAGTCTTGTTTCCTTTGTCGTATCACCTTATCTTTTGGATAAGATTTTTTTATTTGATATTAAATATTTATCAATTTTCTTTCAAAAGCTGACTGAAAAATCTGTAAGTATACCATGATTTATTTAATTAGCTTTATACTGTTTTGGCTTTTTAATATTGTAGACAGAACTACAATGAAATCCATGTGAACAGCTTTTTTTTTTTTTTTTTTTGGTCTGGTCGTGGGGCCTGAACTCTGGGCCTGGGCGCTGTCCCTCAGCTCTTCAGCTCAAGGCTAGCATTCTACCACTTGAGGCACAGCGCCACTTCCGGCTTTTTTCTTTTTGTTTATGTGGTACTGAGGAATCAAACCCAGGTCTTCATGTATGAAAGGCAAGCACTCTACCACTGAGCCACCTTGCCAGCCTTCATGTGAACAGCTTTGTACACAGATCTAATTCTTTTTGGAGTATGTTCTTGGAAATAGAATTGAATTGTTGTGTAAACTTTTTAAAGTACTATTTGTCAAGGTGGCATTTAGAAAAGTTATTCCACCAGGAATAGCAGTGTCCTTTTTCTCTACATCTTGGGTGAATAAAGTATCACTTTTTATTTGGCTATTGTTACTTTGTTTATAACTGAATGTCAACATTTTCTTTTTTTTCTTTTTTTTTTTGTCAGTCCTGGGCCTTGACTCTGGGCCTGGGCACTGTCCCTCAGCTCTTCAGCTCAAGGCTAGTGCTCTATCCACTTGAGCCACAGCACCACTTCGGGCTTTTTTCTTTTTGCTTATGTGGTGCTGAGGAATCGAACTTTGGGCATGCAAGACAAGCGCTCTACCACTGAGCCACCTTCCTAGCCCCGCACTACTGCTTTTCTAATGGTTTATTGAAGAGTCTCACAGAGTTTCCTGTGTGGGCTGGCTTTGAACCGTGATCCTTAAATCTGAGCCTCCTGAGAAGCTAGGATTATATGAGCCTGTGGCTCATGCCTATATATTTCTATATATTACTCATTTTCAGGTAATTTTCAGATTTATTTTGTATGCTTTAAAAAGTTATCTTTTGTGTCTGTAATCATTTTAGTGGTTAATTGGAATTAAGTCTTCACAGATTTTCCTGCCTGAGCTTTGAACTACTATCCTCAGATCTCAGCCTCTTGAGTAGCAAGGATTACAAGCGTGAGCAACCAGTACCTAGCTTTTCTTTTCTTTTTTTCTTTTTTTTTTTGTCGGTTGTGGGGCCTGAACTCTGAGCCTGGGCACTGTCCCTCAGCTCTTCAGCTGTAGACTAGCGCTCTACCACTTGAGCCTCAGCCACACTTCTGGCTTTTTCTGCCTATGTGGTGCTGAGGAATTGAACTGAATGCCTCATGCATACGAGGCAAGCACTCTACCACTGAGCCACCTTCCCAGCCCCTTCTTTTTTTTCTTTTTGACTAGAGTTTGAACTGGAGCCTTGTGCTTGCTCTGCTTCCTTGCTTGCCTGATTGCCCTCTTGCTGGCTTGCTTGCACACTTGCTCACTCGCTTAGCTGGTACCCTACCACTTGAGCCATACCTCAAGCTTTACTTTTTCTGGTTCCTTTTGGAGATGAATTCTCTCGGGCTTTTCTGGTACGGCTGGCTTTGAACAAAATTCATGTCAAATCTTAGCTTTTGGAGTAATTAGGATTACAGGTGTAAGCCCCTGGCTCTCTGGCTGATTTCTCCTGCAGTTTTACTTAGCTTATATGTAGGAGATTTCATTGCTATCTCCTGCTTTTTAAAAGAGGTGTTACTGGGGCTGGGAAGGTGGCTCAGTGGTA
>NW_012267233.1:14957569-14970631 GCF_000151885.1 Dipodomys ordii | reverse complement strand
GACTAGCACTCTACCACTTGAGCCACAGCGCCACTTCTGGCTTTTTTCTTTTTGCTTATGTGGTGCTGAGGAATCGAACCCAGGGCCTCATGCATGCATGGCAAGCGCTCTACCACTGAGCCACCTTCCCCGCCCCCTTTTCATTCTTTATTAAACAATTTTGATTTGTTTCTCCTTTGCTGTTTAGGCTGAGAACACAGATTTAATTGTATATCGTAGTATTATTTTCTTTTGACAGTTACTTCCATTATTCTCATTCTTATTCAGAACACACCTAAGTGATACATACTTCTATTTTATTTTTTATTTTTTGGGGGGGTCCGGTCGTGGGGCCTGAACTCTGGGCCTAGGCTCTGTCCCTCAGCTCTTCAGCTCAAGGCTAGCACTGTATCACTTGAGCCACAGCGTCACTTCCGTGTTTTTTTTTCCTGCTTATGTGGTGCTGAGGAATCGAACCCAGGGCCTCAAGTATGCAAGGCAAGCACTTTACCACTGAGCTATCTTCCCAGCCCAGAGGAGTGATGCATACTTCTATATTAGCTCAAGAATATAGCTGTCATTTCTTTTTTTTTGGGGGGGAGGGGGGGTCCGGTCATGGGCCTGAACTCTGGGCCTGGGCGCTGTCCCTCAGCTCTTTAGCTCAAGGCTAGCACTCTACCACTTGAGCCACAGCGCCACTTCCGGCTTTTTTTTTTCTGGTTATGTGGTGCTGAGGAATGGAACCCAGGGCCTCATGCATGCAAGGCAAGCGCTCTACCACTGAGCCACCTTCCCAGCCCCCTGAATCTATTCTTTCTATTTCCATTGCCATCTTTAGACTCTTCATCACCTTTCCCCACAACTAACTGTAAAACTAGATCCTGCTTTCAGTTTCTTTCTTCTCAGTTTGTCCTTTCTTGTTTCTAATTTTCTAACAAAAATCCAGATCAAAGCAGGCCACTTCTCCCAAAAATGGAAGAAAGCCACTTCAGGCATCAACAAGAAAAAAACCTCAACAGGTAGCTCATCTTTCTTCCTCTTTTTCCCTTACTCTAAATAGCTTCCTACATCTGCTGCATCTGTACCCTGTAACTATTTTATAGTTTATTTTTTATTTAAAAAACTATGTTTTTACTTTTTTTCTATCGAAAATTCATGTGTTCTTTCAGATATTAAAATACTACATTGTCATGTCCTTTTTTGCTTCCTCACTGCTTTGTTTTTATTAATAGTACTTTATGTGTTTTATCTTAAACCTTATGGTTTATCTCTTAATTCTCAGTGTATGGTTCATTCTTTTTCCTTACCCAGCACAAAACTTCAAATGTAGTGAGCTATTCTTAGTGGTACTAAAGAAAATTTGGTAGAAATGTTATAGAATAGCCAATTTTCAATTGAGCTTTACCAATTTATTTTTCAAATGTTATACAGTGCTCTTTACAGCTGTTAGTACTATACCAATGACTATATACAGTTTTTGAAATGATGTAATTTTTCTCTCAGTTTTGATTATGGAAATTGCATATATCATCATTTTTTATTTACTGAACAGATGTTCTTTTTGGAGAGGGAGGAAGAAATCATTTATATATATGTGGTCTTGATACAGATATTTTTAAAAACAGGATCTTCCATGCCCAGTACTTAGAAGACATTATTTACATATATTTAAATGTACAGGGTGTGGTTCCTATTTTCTGTGAGAATTTGCAGTTATTAAAAATGAAGTTGTTGATCTTTAGTAAATCCAGATTGAAAAGCTGCTTGTCACTTCTGACTGCAGATCATATTCAGCTCAGTGTACTTCTAATATGTGTATGCAGGCATTTATGCAGGTGCTTTTGGGAACATATGGTTGTAGGAAATAACAGTTTACAGCAGCCTCCAAACCTGTTTGAAGTAAGTAGGAATTTAGATTTTTATGAAACAGAATGTAAGTGACACAAATAAAATGGTGTAAGAATTTAAAGATTAAAACAGTACCTTTGAGTCTATTGAGCTGAGTGCCTCTTAAGAGACTGGAGAGCAAGAGAGAGAGAATATTGTTGATTTTAAAAATAGGGAAGGAAGCCTAAAACATTGATAACAGTAGTTTAGTAGACCATAGCAAAGCAAACACAGGTAAAGCTAGACATATATATAGACTGCAGAAGCTTAGGACTTGACTGTGAAAGTCTTTAGAAATTGGTAGTGGTAAAGGAAAATGGGTTCTCATTATTTAAAAAAGGAACAAACTTTCATGCTTTATATTCACACTTAATAAAGCTGAATTGAGAAGAAATGACACTTTGAATCACTTGTAGAAAGATATTTAAAAAAAAAAAACTCTCCAAACTGCCAAATATTCCTGGTACTGAAACATTGACTATTTTAAAATCGGTCATGGAAGGAAAAAGTAAATACATTTAATCAACACACATGTGGTAGACATATTTACACTTTACTTTCATTTAAATAATGTTAATTTTGTTAAGCAAAATTGCATCCGTTTTTGCCAAAAATAAAAAGTTGTGTACTAGTAAAGCAGTTTTCCTATGGCTTCACAGGTAGCCCCCTTTATGCCCCTTTCATTCTACTGTGCTGCCTTTAAAAATAAATATTCCAAACCAGGCGCCGGTGGCTCACGCCTGTAATCCTAGCTACTCAGGAGGCTGAGATCTGAGGATCAAGGTTCAAAGCCAGCCCGGGCAGGAAAGTTGGTGAGACTCTTATCTGGAAGTGGCACTGTGGCTCAAGCGGTAGGGCACTCACCTTGAGCTGAAGAGTGCAGGGACAGAGCCCAAGCCCAGAGTTCAAGCCCTATGACAGACCAAAAAAAAAAAATTCTAGAAATATTTCACTCAGGTGGACCTTAAAGGTATTTGCTCTGGTGGAAAGAAACAGAAATTTTGTCTTTTTGTAAAATTTAACATTCCAAACTTTGCTAAAATTTCAACAATTCCTTCTTTGCTTTGTCACACTAAGAATTTATGTAGACTCTTACCTTATTTTGTTAGTAATTAGGTTATACAGCTATTAAAAGTAAGAATTGTTTTGTCTTTTGCAAATGGAAAGGGTAGGCACTCAGAATATTTAGATGTATTGAGAGTAAGTACATGGATCTAAAGAATGAATTGAAGTTGTCTGAAGACCCCACATCTGTGTCTATGTTGATTCTGTAAACCTATTGGGGATGAGAACTTGGTCATTGTGGAGGATTGTAACATTGCAGGTAAAGAGCCCAAATTACTTGGGACTATCTTTAGTCCCTTACCTCTTTATCTAAGGTCTGGATTGTATTCAGTTAAACTTTTGGACTGTATTGTTAAGCTTAGCGGAGCAGCTCTAAAGCTTCTATCAACACTAAGGCTAAGAATGTTGTGAGATTACTGGGCACTGGTGCTCACGCCTATAATCCTAGCTACAGTGATCCTAGATCACGGTTCAAAGCTAGCCCGGACAAGAAAGCCCATGAAACTCTTTATCTCCAATAAACCACCAGAAAATCAGAAGTGGCGCTGTGGCTCAAGTGGGAACACTAGCCTTGAGCTGAAGAACTAAGGGACAGTGCCCAGGCCCAGAGTTCAAGCCCCACAACCCACCAAAAAAAAAGAAAAAAGAAAAAAAATGTTGTGAGATAACATCTAAATCTATATAGAAGATATTGCATCCCCATAACCCTACCTACTTATAGTCTCCACAAATGTATTTGACAAATGCATTGATACTGATGTATTTTTTGCTGTGTGAATGTAAAGTTTATGTAATCTTTTCCACATTAGAACATGATATTCAGAATAAACTGAGTTGTATTCCAATACTAAGTATTATTTGGCTGAGAACTATTACTCCCTTTGGATCAAGAGTTGTGATTTGCCCTGAAAGATAACATATATTTTTCCAATTTTTCTTTTGTAGTTTGTTGTTTTTAAAAGTTCTTTGGGGTGGTCTGGGAAGGTGGCTCAGTGGTAGAGTGTTTGCCTCGCATGCATGAGGCCCTGGGTTTGATTTGCTAGTGTTGGGCTGAAGAGCTGAGGGACAGCACCCAGGCCCAGAGTTCAAGCCCCACAACAAATAAAAAAAAAAAAGTTAATTTTGGTGGGCATCCTCACTGGAGACTTAAGACAGGGCTTCCTACCTCTGAGCTACACATCCCTCCCATGTATTTCTCTTATTTTTTTTTTTTTTTTACTGTAGCTCTTTCCCTTTCCTTTGGTATTTTTTGTGAAGTTTCAACTCAGCAGTAACACAGATTTTAAAATGTTTATTGATGTTAAGACAGCCAAAAGTTTGATTAGAAATAATAGGCAAATAAGACTTGCAGCATATCAGAAATATGGTCCAAGCACTTTTTTTTGTTTGTTGGTTATGGGGCTTTTGAACTCTGGACCTGGGCACTGTCCCTGAGCTCTTCAGCTCAAGGCAAGCGTTTTACCACTTGCCACAATGCCACTTCCAGTTTTCTGGTGGTTAATCGGAGATGAGAGTCTCATGTACTTTCCTACTGGGTTTGAACCCAGTTCTCCAATCTCAGCCTCCTGAGTAGCTAGGACTACAGGTGTGAGCCACTAGCTCCCTGTCCACTTACTATTAAAGACAGAAGAACCCTACTGATTATATTTTATTCAAGGCTCTGTGTGTGTGTGTGTGTGTGTGTGTGTGTGTGTCTGTGTGTCTGTGTCTGTGTCTGTGTCTGTGTCTGTGTCTGTGTGGTGCACATGCGAACTGAGTGCCCTAGTATACCGGATAGGTGCTCTACCACTTCAGCAATCTATAGTCCCTTTTCTTTTTTCGTGTCAGTGCTGGGGCTGAAGTTGGGGCCCACTGTCCCTGACAGCTTAAGGCAAACTCTATACTACTTGAGCAACACTTCCACTTGTGACATTTTGTTGTTAATTAAAGATGAGAGTCTCATGGACTTTTCCTGCCTGGGCTGGATTTGAACTGTGATCCTCAGATTTCAACCTCCCAAGTAGTTAGGATGTCGAGTGTAAGTCATCAGCATCCAACATTTCTTGGTCTTGATTTATGCCTGTATTAATCTGGGTTTCTATCCTCCTACTAATGCTTCCAGTATTGCTGAGGATGACAGGTGTGTGCTATTATGTTGTCATTGTTTGAGATGAAGTCTGAAGAACCTTTTGCCAGGGGTTGGTCTTTTTTTTTTTTTTGGTGGGTTGTGGGCATGAGCTCGGCCTGGGCACTGTCCCTCAGCTCTTCAGCTCAACGTTAGTGCTCTACCACTTGAGCCACAGCGCCACTTCCGGCTTTTTCTGCTTATGTGGTGCTGAGGAATCGAACCCAAGGCCTCATGCATGCAAGGCAAGCACTCACCACTGAGCCCCCTTCCCAGCCCCCAGGAGTTGGTCTTGAACTATCTTCTGATCTTCATCTCCCAAGTAGCTGTGATTACAGACTTGAGCCACCATATCTGACTTTTTTTTTTTTAAGGCAGCACTGGGGTTTGAACTCAGGGCTTTGAGCTTGCTAGGCTGGCACTCTTTTTTTTTGGTTGGTTGTGAGACTTGAACTCTGAGCCTGGGCACTGTCCCTGCACTCTTCAGCTCAAGGTGAGCGCTCTACTGCTTGAGCCACAGCGCCACTTCCAGTTTTCTAGTGCTTTATTGGAGATAAGAGCCCCATGGATGTTCCTGCCCTGGCTGGCTTTGAACTGCGATCCTCAGATCTCAGCCTCCTGACTAGCTAGGATTACAGGTGTGAGCCAACGGCGCCTGGCTAGTTAACTCTTGGGCCAAACCTCTAGCCTTGCTTTTTAAAAAAAATTTTTTATTATGAAAATACCATACAGAGGAGTTAGTTACATGGGCAAGATAATGAGTACATTTCTTATAAAGCATTGTTGCTTCCTCCTTTGTTTCGCCTTCCTGTCCCTTCCCATATCCCACCCCCCTCCCCCCAAGATTTTTTTTTTTTGGTCAGTCATGGGGCTTGAACTCTGGGCCTGGGTGCTGTCCCTCAGCTCTTCAGCTCAAGGCTAGCGCTCTACCAACTTGAGCCACAGTGCATTTCAGCCTTGCTTTCTTTAGATTATTTTGGAAGTGGAGTCTAGTGAACTTTTCTGTGGGCTTATCTTGAAATACGGTTCTCCGGATCTTAGCATTCTGAGTTGCTTGAATTTATAGGTGTGAGCCATATCACCTACTTTTTTTTTTTAAGGGCTGTTAAGTAATTGTATGAAATCACTTATCTAGTGTCAGAGTCAAGATTAGAATGCAGGTCTTGTGGTTCATAGTTTATTGGATCCCCCCCCACACACACACACTGTGCCTGCATTGTTGAATTTGAATACTGAAGCTCACTCATCACATATCAGAGGTATATGTTAAGAATAAATTTAAATGAGTTTTTGTTTCAAGCTCACCTGTAAGGATGAGATAAGAAGTATTGATTTTCAGTAGGAAGAACTGGGACAAAGTAGTCTTGGCAGTTGGGTGTCTTCTCAGTTGTAAATAGAATTCTTTGTCTTTTAAAAAAGCTTTTGTGTCTTCTAGCATTACATTTTCTTTTTTGTCTTCCTGGGGCTGAATAACATTATATTTTTAACAGGTGGTAAACACCAAAGAACACATTACTTTGGAAAAAATGTTACCACAAGGGCTGGGAAGGTGGCTCAGTGGTAGAGCGCTTGCCTTGCATGCCTGAGGCCCTGGGTTCGATTCCTCAGCACCACATAAGCAGAAAAAGCTGGAAGTGGTGCTGTGGCTCAAGTGGTAGAGCGCTAGCCTTGAGCTGAAGAGCTGAGGGACAGCGCCCAGGCCCAGAGTTCAGGCCCCACGACCGGACCCCCAAAAAAGAAAAATGTTACCACAAGACTAGCACAGAGCTTTTACAAGGATATATTTGTGTAGATTTAAATGCAATTCCTACAAGCAGTTGTGAAGGCAATAACTTGACATCTTTGCTTATTTTAAACTAATACGTAAAAGCTACCTTTATAAAAAGATAGGTTTTTTCTCACAGTTCTTAAGTTTTGCTGAGTTAGTGCTGTCAAATTTTTGCTGGAAAAGAAGATTAAAGGAAGTCAAGGACTATTCATTGGAACTAATAAAGTTTTGTTCCTCTCTCCTCTCCTCTTTTCTCCCCCTTTTTCCCCCTCCCCCTCTCGAGCTGAAGCTGTTCTCAACTCAGGACACTCTCCCTTAGCTTTTTCACTCAAGGTAGCCACTTCCAGCTAATTGAAGAGTGTCATAGCCTTTTCTTTCCTGGCTGGTTTCAAAACCTTAAACCTCTGATCTCATCCTCCTGACTACCTAGGATTATAGACATGAGCCACTGTGGCACCCAGTTTATATATGCAGTTTTCAGGGAAACTATGTGGTACCCTCCCCCCCCCTTTTAATTTCTCCAGGATATATTTGTGTAGATAAAAATTCAGTTTGGTAGAGTGCTTGCCTAGCATGCCTGAAGCCCTGGGATCAATTCCTTAGTACCACATAAACAGAAAATGCCAGAAGTGGTGCTGTGGCTCAAGTGGTAGAGCACTAGCAAAAGAAGCTCAGAGACAGTGCCCAGGCCTTAAGTTGAAGGCCCAGGACTGGCAAAAAAATAAAAAATCAGCCTTTTCATGTTTCACTGTTTGTGACCTTGTAGCAAGTTAATCTCTGAGAGTTGGGAAAGCACATTGAGAAGCTGCCTTGTTCTCTATTATCTGCCATTCTGACTTCCTTTATTGTCCTTTTTTTTTTGACATTACCAGAGTTTGAACTCAGGGCCTTGTGTTTGCTGGGCTTGCTTCCCTGCTTGTCTGTCTTGTCTGTCTGCCTGCCTGCCTGCTTGCTTGTTTGCTTGCTTGCTCACTTGCTTAGCTGGCATTCTACCACTAACACTACACCTGAGTTTTACTTTTTCTGGGTTTTTTTGGAGATAAATTTGCTCAAGCTTTTCTGGTAGGGCAGGCTTTCAACCAAGATCATATCTAATCTCAGCCCTTGGGGTAATTAGGATTACAGGCAAGAGTCACCTGCACCGGCTGATTCCTGTTTGTTTATTTAGTTATTTTCAATTAGTTCCATATCCGGCTGTTTGGTGGTTAGTTCCACATCAGTCTGTTTGGTGGTTAGTTGGAGAGAAGGATCCCTCGGACTTCCTTGCTTGGGCCGTTTTTTTTGAACAATCCTCAGATCTTAGCCTCCTGAATAGCTAGGGTAACAGATGTGAGCCACTGGTGCCTGGCTTATTTTGTTTTCTTCTAAATTGGCAATTGAGATTGAACCCAGCATTTAGCACCTGAGCTGTGTCTCCAGTACTTTTTGCTTTTAGTATAACCTCCTTGTTCCCCTATAGCACTTTTATCCTCCCCAGCTTCTGGGCTTTTATCTTCCTACCTCCAGTTCTGGAATAGATAGACCCACAGACATGTACCATTAGCCAGGCTTGTTTTTTCAGACTCAATAATTTATTTTTATTTTATTTTACTTTATTGCGGTTGTAGGGCTTGAACTCAGGGCCTGGGCGCTGTCCCTGAGCCTCTTTGTGTTTAAACAAGGCTAGTGCTCTATCACTTGAGCCACAGTGCCACTTCTGGGTTTTGAGTAGTTAATTGGAGATAAGAGTCTCACAGGGACTTTGCTGCCCAGGCTGGCTTCACACTGTGATCTTCAAATCTCAGCTCTTGAATAGTAAGGATTACAGGTGTGAGCCACTAGGACCTGGCTCTTACTAACTTTTTAAAAATTCTATCTAGTTCCTCCTACCTCCACTTTCCTGGTTAATGGGGCCTGCTCCATCAGGTTATAATAGAGTTTTTTTTTTCTGAAGTGGTTGAATGTGAAAAGAAATAGAAATTACATTTCTATCAGTAGTACTTAGAAAACAGTATAAAAATGAGATTAGATTCAAAGTGGCAACAGAAGTATATGCTATCTAGGAACCTACTTAAAAAGAAATACTATACCCCTCTGTACAGTATGTTCACAAAAAATAAAAATTAAAAAAAAAGCTAGAATAGAAAAAAAAAAAAAGAATCTCACAGACTTTTCTGCCCAGGCTGGATTTGAAACATAACCTCCTAAGTAGCTAGGATTTCAGGTATGAGTCATGGGTGCCCAGTCTAGACATCCTACTTCAATAAAGCTTCCTCAGCCATTAAAAAAAAATACTGTAAAAAAAAAAAAAAGAAATACCATAACCATCTTTGAAAATGTAATTTCTTGCTGGGCACTGAGGCTCATACCTGTAATCCTAGCTACTCAGGAGGCTGAGATCTGAGAATCGAGGTTCAAAGCGATCCTGGGCAGGAAAGAAAGTCTGTGAGACTCTTTATCTCCAGTAAACCACTAGAAAACCAGAAGTGACACTGTGGCTCAAGTGGTAGAGTGTTTGCCTTGAGCTGAAGAGCGCAGAGACAGCAACCAAGCCCAGAGTTCATGCCCCATGACCAACCAAAAAAAACAAAAATTCAAGCCCCATTACTGACCCCAAAAAACCCAACACAATAATAATTTTTTTTTTTTGGTCAATCGTGGGGCTTGAACCCTGGGCCTGAGGGCTGTCCCTCAGCTCCTACTAGCTCAAGGCTAGCACTCTATCACTTGAGCTACAATGCCATTTCTGGTTTTCTTGTTTATTGGAGGTAAGAGTTTCACAGACTTTCTTGCCTGGGCTGGCTTTGTACCGCAATCCTCAGATTTCAGCCTCTTGAGTAGCTAGGATTACAAGTGTGAGCCACTGTCGCCCTGCTAATAATAATTTCTTATTAGGAGAAACTACCAGACTAGAGCCCATAGAAGATATGACACTTTGCACTGGGTTCTGGTGGCTCACACTTGTAGTCCTAGCTACTTAGGAGGCTCAGATCTGAGAATTGTGGTTTGAAGCTGGCCTGGACAGGAAAGGCTATGAGATTCTTATCTACAAGAAACTACTCACAAATAGCCAGAAGTGGAGCTGTGGCTCAAGTGGTTAAAAGAAGCTCAGGAACAGTGCCCAGAACTGGTTTTTTTTTTTTAAAAAAAAAAAAAACAACCCCCCCAAAAAACACTTTGGGAAGAAATACTGACTCTGACTACTCAAAACAGTGAATTTAGTCACTAATTTATGGTTATAGTCTGAGTTCTATCAGTATTTCAGCAAGGTTTTTTGCTGCTTATTCTTCCATTTTAATTTAAAAATGCTAAAATAGAAAAGCCTTATTTACACATTAAAATTACATAGGAAGCTTTGAAAATATTCTAGCACCCAGACAGTTCTGCACCTCAATAAAATCAGGTTATCTGGGGAAGGATCTAATTTTCAGTGTTTTTTAACTTTTGCTATTTATCAGCCCATTCATCTTAATTGTGGCTTTCAGATTTTACAAATTATAATTGTAATATTGATATTTGGCAGACATTATCATTTCTAAGAGACCTTCTGAAGAAAAAAAATTACTTATTAAAAGTGAACAGAGGGTTGGGGATTTAGCTCAGTGGAAGAGCATTTGTCTGGCAAGCACAAGGCCCTGAGTTCAGTCCTCAGCTGTGGGGAAAAAAGAAAGGCAAACTTTTTTTTAGCTGGGTATTGGTGGCTCATGCCTGTAATCCTAGCTACTCAGGAGGCTGAGATCTGAGGATCGAATTTCAAAATTAGCCCCAACAAAAAGTCTCATGAGACTCCTCTCCAGTTAACTACTAGAAAACTGTAAGTAGCACTGTGGCTCAAAGTGGTAGAGCGCTAGCCTTGAGCAAAAGAGTTCAGGGATAGCACCAGGCCCTGAGTTCAAGCCCTATAACTGACCAGAAAAAAACAAAAAAAAACAGCAAAACAAAACTTAGTAGAACAAAACTTACTTTAGCTGCCAGTTACCACGTAACTTCACTGGATGTTTATAAATCTAAGATATATTCATTGGAGCTTCATGGCCAAGAATCCTGGTTCTGGGTCATAACACTTGCCATCATTAAAAGAAAGTAGCATAGGCACTGGTTCATGTCTATAATCCTTCCTGTTTAGGAGGCTGAGATCTGAGGATCACAGTTCAAAGTCAGCCAAATTAAGAAAGCCCAAGAGACAGTTGTGGTCCCTCCCCGCACCCCTGCTGGTCCTGGGGCTTGAACTCAGCTTGGACACTTGTCCCTTAGCTTCTTTTGCTCAAGGCTAGCTCTCTTCCACTTGAGCCACAGTGCCACTTTTGGCTTCTTATGAGTGGTTTTTGAACCATAGTCCTCAGGTCTCAGCCCCCTGAGTAGCTCGGATTATAGGTGTGAGCCACTGGTGCCTGGGTCATGAGACTCTTTGTCTCTAGTTAACCACCAAAATACTGGAAGTGGAGCTGTGGCTCAGGTTGTAGAGTGCTATCCTTAAACAAAAAAAAAGTTAAGGGACATATCCTTAAACAAAAAAAAAGTTAAGGGACAGCATTCAGGCTCTGAGTTAAAAGTCCTAGTGCTGAAGATAGTCTTTTTCCTGGAAGATGGCTTTAAAACATTTTTTCCCCTAATGTATGGGTTCTTATGGGTAGATCCATTTTTGCTCCCAGAATAGTGTTTCCTGCAGAAATCCTAATTCCTTACCTTTCTTTATAATATTTGATTTTGTTTCCTTCCCTTTCTCTTCTCCCTTCTTTTGACAGTACTAGGGTTTAAATTCTGGGCTTTGTACTTGCTATTCTTGCACTCTATTCTCTATAAGTCCATCTCCAGGCCTTTTTTTCACTGGTTATTTTGAGATCTAGGGTCTCACTTTTCCCCAGGCCATCCTAGACCTCAGCCCTCTTATTTTATTTTTTCCACTATATTTGGGCTGGCTGGCATGCGCAGTCATACCCAGCTTCTTCCACTGAGATAGAATATTGAAAACTTTTTTTGTCTGTGCTGGCTTAGAACTGCAGTCCTCTATCTAGGTCTCTGTATGTATCATAACTGGCATGTGCCACTGCAACTAGATATTGGCTGAGGATTCTCAAACATTTTGCCCAGTCTGGCTTTGAACTATGACTCTTCCTGAGTAGTTAGTATTAACACATGTGAGCCAGCATGCCCAGCTGGTCTTGTTTCCTTATATCTTGAAGCAGTTTTTTTGTTTCATTCTCCTCGGAATTAACCATTGTTCATTAATTTTTTCCAACTAGGTTAAGTTACATAGTTCTTTTTTTTCTTTCAATTTTATTTTATTGTAAAGGTGTGTACCGAAGGGTTAAATAGGTAATGAGTACATTCTTGTCAAACAGTGGCATGTTTGTTTGTTTTTGCCCATCATGGGGCTTGAATTTAGGGCCTGAGTGTTGTCCCTGAGCTTCTTTTACTCGAGGCTAGCTTTTTACCACTTTAAGCCATAGTGCCACTTCTGGCTTTTTCCAAGTAGTTTATTGGAGTTGAGAGTCTCGTGGCCTTTCCTGCCCCAGTTGGCTTGGAACCACGATCCTGACTTCAGCCTCCTGAATAACTGGATTACAGGTGTGGACCATCAGTGCCCAGCAATGTTAATTCTTTTTTTTTTTGGTCGGTCATGGGGCTTGAACTCTGGGCTTGGGCACTGTCCCTGCGCTCTTCAGCCCAAGTCAAGAGCTCTACTGCTTGAGCTACAGTGCCACTTCTGGTTTTCTGTGGTTTATTGGAGATAAGAGTCTCACGGACTTGGCCTGCTCGGGCTGGCTTTGAACCATGATCCTCAGATCTCAGCCTCCTGAGTAGCTAGAATTACAGGCAAGAGCCACCGGCGCCTGGCTGTTAGTTCATTTTTTACATAATATACATCGAATATAATAACTACATTTGCTCACCCAAGAGTAGGACCTTTTTGAACTACTCTATCAAAATGAATTTCCCTCTGCATGTTTGCTCTGTTTATTTCTTTCATTGTAATTCACTTTTTTGGAAGCAGCTATTTGTTTGATTTATCTGTATTAAATTCTAAACTCTGGAAAGAAAAAAATGACACTAGCACCCAGAAGTATTCAGTAAGTATTCAATGAAGACACAATGATTAGAATAGAAAGAATGAAATTATGAGGTACTGTCTTTTATAAAAAATTATCCTAGCCGGGCGCCGGTGGCTCACACCTGTAATCCAAGTTACTCAGGAGGCTGAGATCTGAGGATCACGGTTCAAAGCCCGCCCAGGCAGGAAAGTTTGTGAGACTCTTATCTCCAATTAACATCAAGCAGC
>NW_012267233.1:14940140-14956259 GCF_000151885.1 Dipodomys ordii | reverse complement strand
CCCCCCCCCCCCACCAAAGTTGTAAAGTTTGGTTTTTGACATAACGACTTGTACTTCTCATTGTTGCAATGGGTCCACCTGTATCCCTAGTTAAACTTGTTTTTCCCCTTCCCCTCCACAAATTATACCGACATCAAATACAGTGAAAGCATGGGTTATACTGTGGGGGAGGGACATACAAGGCAACAAAGAAGAGATCTGGTAGTCTTGTATTCGAATCCTTTCACAAAAGGCTGAGAGTTCTTACTGCTTAGGGCACCTCAATGTGCTGGCAGTAAATTTGTATTTGGAGGTTTATGTCTGGAGTCAAGATTTTAATTTACCATAGAATATTGCTTTGGTGTATCTTAATAATAGCTTAGGTAAAATTGGTGTTTTAATTTCCTTTCATGGCTTTACTCCATTCTTCACACTTCTTTCTCCCATTGTGTTTCCTCCCTTTAATCCCAATCCAACATACATTTTCTCCCTGTCAGTTGTTTGTGTGCAGGGAAGAATTTGTATTCTTCCTCAGAGTTTCTAGTTCTTTTCCTTTTTCTCTCTCCTTTCCTCCCTCCCTCCCATTTTGGGCTGATTTTTTTCTAGACTGGGTCTTGCTTTGTTTCTTGCACTGCAGTCTTCCTGTTTGTGCTTCCCTTAGTTGCTGAGATGGGAGGCACATGCCATCACACCCTGCCATTGATTGAAATGGAGTCTTTCATGAATGTAGCCCTGGGCTGGCTTCAGATTGCAGTTTCTTTACCTCAGCTTCTCAAGTAGCTAAGCTTGAGCTACCATGCCCAGCCTCGTTCAGTTCTTTTTGTGTCAGACAAAACATTTGAGGAGGGGCTGGGAAGGTGGCTCAGTGGTAGAGCGCTTGCCTTGCATGCCTGAGGCCCTGGGTTCGATTCCCAGCACCACATAAGCAAAAAGAAAAAAGCCAGATGTGGCGCTGTGGCTCAAGTGGTAGAGCGCTAGCCTTGAGCTGAAGAGCTGAGGAACAGTGCCCAGGCCCAGAGTTCAGGCCCCACGACCGGACCTAAAAAAAAGAAAAAACATTTGAGGAACAAAAAGGATAGTGGAAGTGGCTTCTTAAAGCCAAATGTCTGCTCAACCATTGTTTTTGAAGTTTAGGTCATAACTCATTAATGAAATTTAACTAAATGGGCTGCTGATACTGTTAAAAATAAGGTAAAGAGCGGAGAGCCAGTGACTCATGCCTGTAATTCTAGCTATTCAGGATGCTGAGATCTGAGGATCATGGTTTGAAGCCAACCTGGGCAAGAAAGTCTGTGCGAATCTAATCTCCAGTTAACCGCCAGAAAACCAGAAGTGGCACTGTGGCTCAAAGTGGTAGAGCACTAGCCTTGAGCAAAAGGAGCTCAGGGACAGCACCCAGGCTCAGAGTTCAAGCCCCAGGACAGGCAAAAAGTAAAATAAAATAAAGTGATCATACTTGAAACAATTGAGTATTTGTAACCTTTTAGTATTGCCTATATTTATGTCCATTCCTGTGTAACTTCTAAAGGTATGTGATCTAGCCAAATAATTATGCTCCAACTTCGCCCTCCCTCTCTTTTCCTATTCTTTACTCCCTTCTTTCTCTCTTTTGCAGTATTGAGGATTAAATTTGGGGTCTAACATTTGCTAGACAGGTGTTTTTTTTTTATTCCTTTATTCCTTCCTTTCTCTCCTTTCTCCTTCTCCCCCCCCTCCCTCCCTGTCCCTGTTCCTCCCCCTTCTTCCTTTCCTTTTTTTTTTTTTTTGCCAGTCCTGGGGCCCTTGAACTCAGGGCCTAGGCGCTGCCCCTGAGCTTTTGTGCTCAAGACTTTGAAAGTGCTCTATCACTTCGAAATCTACAGCAGTGTTTCTGGCTTTTTGGTAGTAAATTGGAGACAAGAGTCTCATGGACTTTGAAGTTTTAAGGGACAATTAGTGTCCCATAATATCCTGGTAACAGCACAGAAAAATACAATTTGAGCCTTGGTTTATTGTCGTAGCCTTGGCCAATGTACATAATCCCCTTAAATTCCACAAAACAGAAGGAATAATGCAAGTGTAAGATTACTGTGGGTTGGGAATACGGCAGTAAATGCAAAGTGGTTTAACACACTGCCCTCTTTTCTGTGAGTAAATTCTGCTGCTTACTTTACTGAATCTCTCTGCCTTAGTTTCTCCTGCATCTCACATTTTAGCCAATATTGATGTTTCCCCGAGGGATCATAAAATCTTCTCTATTCTAGGTTTTTAAGAGTCAGAATATAATAGCTGTGGAAAACACTATATATGTTTATGATGATTTGATGTTGTTAACTTCACTCGTAGTAGTAATAAGAAAGCCATTTGCATCATTGTACAGGCTGTGCAAGTAAGTAGAATCAGTAGAATTCAAGTGAGGATAAATAAATTATAATTTATTCTTTAAAGTGACAACCTTGGGGTCTTTTTTTGGGGGGGGGAGTCCAGTTGTGGGCCTGAACTCTGGGCCTGGGCGCTGTCCCTCAGCTCTTCAGTTCAAGGCTAGCGCTCTATCACTTGAGCCACAGCACCACTTCCAGCTTTTTTTTCTGCTTATGTGGTGCTAAGGAATTGAATCCAGGGCCTCATGCATGCAAGGCAAGCACTCTACCACTGAGCCACCTTCCCAGCCCAACCATGGGGTCTTTACAGTTATTCTCCTGGGCTCTCTGTCCCTGAACTCTTTTGCTTAAGGCCTAGTGCTCTACCACTTTGATACACAGTGCCTCTTCCAGTATCCCAGTGGTTAATTCTACAGTCTCACAGAATCTCCTGCCGTGGCTGTCTTTGAACCACAATTCCTGGATCTCAGCCTCCTGAGTAGCTAGGATTACAGGCATGAGCCACCAGCACCTGGCTTGCAGGTTTTCTTTTTGTTTGGTATATTTTTCCCCCTCCATCTCCTATACTTGCCTATATCTTGTCAGCTGAAAGGACACTTACTTTAGAAGAACCTTTTCTAACTATCTAGTCTGCTGTTTTTCAGTTGATTACTTTTAGTACCTTTTTTTTTTTTTTTTTTTAAATCATGGCTTTGAGCCATGTGAGGTGGTGCATTTAGGAGGCTGACACAAGAAGATTGTGGGTTTGAGAATCATATGGACTACATGGTAAGACCCTCTCAAAAAACAGACAAAAAGAAAAATTACCACATTAATTATTACTTGGTTCTCACTTTTGTTTTCTGTTTCTTTTTCCTAAACCAGAATCTAAACTTGGAGCAGGGAACTCATTTGTATTTTCCATTTTTTTTCCTGCATCTAGATTGATTCCTAAATATACTAGTTGAACACTTGAATATAAAATAACAAAAAATTATAATATTATTGATGGTATGCTATATAGTTTTATAATCTTAGTTTTTGTGTATGCTAACATTTATGACTAGCTAAGATATATTAATAATATATTGAAGTCTAAAAATAAGCCTATTGCATTTTATATCTCTGAAGTTAGATTATGTGTAATTAAGCATATTTTAAAATTTAGTTGAAATGTTTTATCAATAACAGAAAATGAGGATGTCTTAAAAACTTGTACTGTCAGCCTTGATCAAATACAGTATATATCTGAAGCAATGTGATAATGGTGTTCACTTCTTTTCTTCACTTGAATATCTTGAACACTTTGTTGTATTTTCCTTATTTAAGTTTACCTCCTCAAAAAAAATAGCAAAAAACAAAATGAACTGTTAAAGGTTAAGGGGAATCATTTTAGGAAAAGGCAGGGTCAAACTGCCTGAGGCCTGGTTTGGAGGGAGAGACTGAAAGCAAGGAAAATGGTAGTAATTTTCTTAGTTTATGTAATATTTGGTTAGAGTCTCATTGAGAAGCAATTTCATAGGACTGAATTTCTTTTTAGAATGCCTTTTGTTGTCTACATTTTCATTCCTTATAACAAGTTTATTTATTTATGTATTTTGGTCGGTCGTGGGGCTTGAACTCTGGGCTTGGGCACTGTCCCTCAGCTCTTCAGCTCAAGGCTAGCGCTCTACGGCTTGAGCCACAGCGCCACTTACAGTTTTCTGAGCCACAATGCCACTTCCAGTTTTCTGAGCCACAATGCCACTTCCAGTTTTTGAGTGGTTTATTGGAGATAAGAGTCTCATGGAGTTTCCTGCCCGGGCTGGCTTTGAACTGCGATCCTCATATCTCAGCCTCCTGAGTAACTAGGATTATAGGTGTGAGCCACCGGCGCCCGGCTACAAGTTTATATTTTATAGTTTGCTTACTTGTATTGTAGTTATGCACTGCTACTGTAGTTAACTAGTATAAACAGAGAGGTTAGTCCTTGTGGTGTGTATAGTGATTATTTTAAAAAGAATATTGGAGTATTACCTTTGTGAAAAGCAATAATTTCTTAGATTATATTTAGGTTTATATGTTTATTACCTTACCAAAATTTCTATGAACTAATTAGTTTTTCTTTTTTTTTTTTTTAAAGGCTATTAGCAAAAGATGGTGGATCGCTTGGCAAACAGTGAAGCAAATACTAGACGTATAAGTATAGTGGAAAACTGTTTTGGAGCAGCTGGTCAGCCCTTAACTATACCTGGAAGGGTTCTTATTGGAGAAGGAGTATTGACTAAGCTGTGCAGAAAGAAACCTAAAGCAAGGCAGTTTTTCTTATTTAATGATATTCTTGTATATGGCAATATTGTCATCCAGAAGAAAAAATACAACAAACAGCATATTATTCCCCTGGAAAATGTTACCATTGATTCCATCAAAGATGAGGGAGAATTAAGGAATGGATGGCTTATTAAGACACCAACTAAGTCATTTGCAGTTTATGCTGCCACTGCCACTGAGAAGTCGGAATGGATGAATCACATAAACAAATGTGTTACTGACTTACTCTCCAAAAGTGGGAAGACACCTAATAATGAACATGCTGCAGTCTGGGTTCCTGACTCTGAAGCCACTGTATGTATGCGCTGTCAGAAAGCAAAATTCACACCTGTTAACCGGCGTCACCATTGCCGAAAATGTGGTTTTGTTGTTTGTGGGCCCTGCTCCGAAAAGAGGTTTCTTCTTCCTAGCCAGTCCTCTAAGCCTGTTCGGATTTGTGATTTCTGCTATGATCTGCTTTCCACTGGGGACCTGGCCACGTGCCAGCCTACTAGATCAGACTCTTACAGTCAGTCATTGAAGTCTCCTTTAAATGACGGATCTGATGATGATGATGATGATGATAGCAGTGACTAAGACACATTTTGAAATATTTAATCAGGTGTGACTATCTGAGAAATCAGCTTTAGGTGATATGTAAAACTGCCAGTTTTGCTCTAGCTGTGAATTTGCCTGAGAAATTTCTAACCTATGTGCCTCCTATACACTATGGAAAGTAGCTCTCCCTGCCACCTGCCCTCTCATATATATTATAGGAAGTAGCTCTCTCTGCCATCTGCCCTCTCTGCACTCTTTTACTGGGATACAGCAGATAAATTTTGTTTCTTGTTTATATCTAGATTTTTTTTTCTTTCTGGAATGTTGGGGAAATTTATTTAACTGGTCACCTACTATATTAGGTTTTTTTTCTGTTATATGGAAAACTGAAAGCACAGAATGATGGGAACAAGAGTATAATGTGATTAATAATATTAGTGCTTTTTTTTTTTCTAACCATCCTTATGTAATGGTTAAGACACCAGTAGCAGAGTATGATTTGGAAATAACTTCTTTTCTTCAGTTACCAAGTGGTGCCTTATTCTGCTAGCACTGTTACATGAAGCCCCCCTACCTTCTGGTTTATTTACAAAATACACTGGTGCTCTTCAGGGTGATAAAATGAGTGTTTATGAATAGATATAATTAGGAAAACATCTTACCTTACAGCTACAAATAACCAAATTTAGAAGTATCCTCATATGAATAAAATAAATTTTTTTCATAAAATAGTTGTATTTGTATTTTTACATCACAACTATTTTATAGGCAGCAAATTATAATTGTCAGATATTTTAAATGAAAAACATTATAAATTTGTCAATAGTATAGAAATACATTAGCCTTTAATTCATTATTTGAAATTCATCTGCTTTAATATTTCTAGAATGAGAAATCTGTTTAAAAGAAAAACCATTGAAAATCAACAAGGTCTTTAAAAAAAAAAGTGTTAGAGCACAGATCTGCTTAGGCTTGAAGATTGGAAGCAATGATGTGTAAGAATGGTCAAGGCATTGACTAGATTTGACTAGATTTCATATCTGTGGAAGTATTGTCTATTTCAGTGTGAAACTATCTTGCATTTACAAATGGTGTTATATTTTATAAAGTTTTGTAAAGCCCCAATTTATATTTTTGTAAAGTAATTGTATATTTAATCTGTTTCTGAAATCATTTTGCAATATATGGAAATAGAGTAGCAATTGATATTTCTAAATTGTGAACTTTAAATCAGTCTAGATTGCTTTTGAGAAGTGGTAATTTCTCACTCTGCTTTTCAGGCAGCCATTAGGCTGAAAGTGTATTTATCATAAAAACTTGATGCATTTTGCACTACTCTTTCCATTTGTATGCTGCAAATAACTACGGCCTTTTAAAGGTGGAAAATCAACAGTTGGAAAGTTTAAGTTCTAATTTTTTTTTAATCTTTAAATTTGGATGTACTGCAGATGTCATAAGAGGCTTGGCTTACTAACTTGTGATGTAGTGTTCTTTGTTACTGTACCATTTAGGTCAGGCACCAGTTTTACTGACTAAATTTTGAAGGCATCTGAGATGTATAGATCTCTTTGTAGGAAATATGAAAGTAAAGCACAACAGAACTAAGGTTTGGGGCTTTTTAATTCATTACTGGTTTTAATATCAGATGGATTTTTTTTGTTTCAAGCAAAATATGTATCTTTAATCAACACAGGGATGGAGACTGTCTAGAGCTTAGCTATGCAAGGCTCAAGAAATCATTGGGTACATGACAGGGTGGACCTATAGATACTTCTTGTATTCTTGTTGTAGGCTCCTGTAGCATTCTCCTTACATGGACAATTTTGTATGACTCTTGAATGATGTTATAATATCCAAATGGTCTTTGGCAGAAAAAGGTTTCCCATCCCTGTAAGGACTATAAATCTGGAGAAATACTAATGGAAACTTGTTGGTACATAGGGAGCCTAGCTAGATCAGGAACCGAGGAGAAATGCTCTGAGATAAAATTTGCATTGTTGGCCTCTATTGATTCTGTTTTTACAATAAAAATATTTTACAATTTCCTGTTTTCTCTGTCTTGTGACTTGGGGATGTTCCTTATTTGCTAAGATAAAGATAATATCCATATTTTGCCTTACTATTCAGCAGTTAGGAATGCCTGCTCTGAAAATGGGAAAATGTGTTGCTTATTGGTCATTTTAAACTGCCTTTTTTTTTTTTTTTTAATGAGCTGGTCCTCAGGTCCTAAGGCTTTTTTTTTTGTTTGTTTGTTTGTTTTGTTTTTTTTTGGGTCCGGTCGTGGGGCCTGAACTCTTGGCCTGGGCGCTGTCCCTCAGCTCTTCAGCTCAAGGCTAGCGCTCTACCACTTGAGCCACAGCGCCACTGGTCCTAAGGCTTTTGTGCCCAAGGCTAGTGCTCCACTATTTTGAACCACAGCTCCACTTTCTGCTTTATGGCATTTTATTGGAGATAAGACTCTTGCACACTTTCCTGCTTGGGCTGGCTTTTTACCTTGGTCCTCAGATCTCAGCCTCCTAAGTGCTAAGGTTACAGGCATGAGCCATAACACCTGGAAAAACGCCTTAAGCTATGTTATAGCTAAGAAGCTTTTGTTAGATGTTACAGTATTTTCAGGTTTGTCCCCACCAGAACTCACACCCAGTATGACAGTGTTAGGATAGGGAACCTAAAAGGAGGTGTTTGGGTCAGGGTGGAACCCTCCTGGAATGCTTCCTCATGTTCGTTCCTGTTAAGACAAGTTGTTAGAAAGCAAGGCTACCCCTGTGTTTTGTTTCTCATGTACTAGCCTTCTACCTTCCTGCTTCTTGCCATGTGTTAAGCTGCACAGGGTGCTGTCAGCCTCCAAAATTATGAGCTAAAACAATAAAACAACCTTTTTGTTTAAAACTACTCAGTCTCTGGGATTTTATTATAGCAATAGAAAATAGTCATTTCTTTTTGGGTCCGGTCGTGGGCCTGAACTCGGCCTGGGCGCTGTCCCTCAGCTCTTCAGCTCAAGGCTAGCGCTCTACCACTTGAGCCACAGCGCCACTTCGGCTTTTTTCCTTTTGCTTATGTGGGTGCTAAGGAATCCAACCCAGGGCCTCATGCATGCAAGGCAAGCACTCTACCACTGAGCCACCTTCCCAGCCCCAGAAGTGTTGGGTGTTTCAAAAAACTTTTTTAAGCCTGGCGTCGGGTGGCTCAGGCCTGTAATCCTAGCTACTCAAGAGGCTGAGATCTGAGGATGGAGGTTCAAAGCCAGCCTGGGCAGGAAAGTCCGTGAAACTCTTATCTCCAATAAACCACCAGAAAACCAGAAGTGGCGCTGTAGCTCAAGTGGTTGAGTGCTAACCTTGAGCTGAAGAACTGAGGGACAGCTCTCAGGCCCAGAGTTCAAGCCCCACGACCAACCAAAAAAAAGAAAACTTTTTTACTGAGACTTAAACTCAGTACCTGAAGTTCTTACTTGGCCTTTTCACTCATGACTTGTACTCGCTGAAACACTTAGGCCATGCCTCCAGTTCCAGGTTTTTCTTGGTTAATTGGAGGTAGTTTCAAGGAGTTTGGCACTCAGCTTGAAAATGTGTGTGCCCACATGTGTGTGTGGGAGCTTGAATTCAGGGCCTGGGTGCTGTCCCTGAGTTATTTTGTGCAAGGCTAGTGCTCTACCACTTGAACCACAGACCCACTTTTGGCTTTTTGGTGGTTAACTGGAGATAAGAGTCTCATCAATTTTCCTCTTCAGGCTGGCTTTAGGTGTGAGCTATCAGTGCCTGGTTTTAGGTTAGATCTCTACATGTTTTTTTTTTTTTTTTGTCGATCTTAGGGCTTGAACTCTGGGCTTGCACGCTGTCCCTGTGCTCTTCAGCTCAAGGTGAGTGCTCTATCACTTGAGCCACAGCACCACTTCCAGTTTTCTAGTGGTTTATTGGAGATAAGACTCAGGAGATTTCCTGCACATGCTGGCTCTGAACTATGATCCTCAGATCTCAGCCTCTGATTAGGATTACAGGTGTGAGCCACCAGTACCCAGCTTATATGGGTTATTCTTAAAGACTATCTCTTAAAAGTCAACACATAAATTTTGTTGTTGTTGGTTGTGGGATTGAACTCTGGGCCTGAGCGCTGTCCCTCAGCTCTTCAGCTAAAGGCTAGCGCTCTACCACTTGAGCCATAACACCAGTTCTGGCTTTTTCTGCTTATGTCGTGCTTAGGAATGGAACCCAGGGCCTTATGCATGCAAGGCAAGCACTCTACCACTGAGCCACCTTCCCAGCCCTTAAATTTTTTTGTCATCCACATTAGTTGAATGTTTTTATTCAATATTCACTTGTACATTGATTAATGACAAATACATTCTGAAAAATGCATTGTTAGGTGAGTGATTTTGTGTGAACATGGCAGTATTTACACAGAGACGGCTATGCCATCACTAGATAAAGCCTTGTGGGACATTTTAACAGCTTTATCGACCAGCTTTAACAGCTTTATTGAGCAGAACTCCATATTCTCCACAATTCTCCCATTTGAGATGTTACTGACCCTTAAGGACTCAACTAAAACCATCACTACTGTTGCCAGAACATTTTTATTACTCCCACCCCTCAGTCAATCTGGCCTCAGGCAAAAACTTTGTTCTTTTTACCTTTTCTGAACAAATCTAGGGAGTGTGAGTGAGTATGTGTCACACATGCACATTTATTTTTGGTAGAATTGAGGTTTGAACTCAGGGCTATGTACTTCCTAGGCTGTTGCTCTACTGCCAAACCATGCATCCAACGCTGTTTTTTGCCAAGGCATGTACGTAGACTGTGATGCACTTATTTTAGGTTTCTGTGGCAGCTGGATGATAGGCAGCTGTCATGTCCAGTTTCCTCCTTTGAGATGGAAACTTGCAGAGTGTTCTGCTGGGGTTGGTCTGGAATCACTATCCTCCTCATCTCAGCCTTCCATGTAAGATGACAGGTACATGCCACTGTGCCTAGCTGTTTGTTGAGAAGTGGTATTGAAAACTTCTATTTGGGCTAATCAACTCCAAACTGCAGTCTTTCTGTTTTCAGCCTTCCCCAAATAACTAGGATTACAATGCCTGGCTTATATACACATTTATATCTAAAGCTCTGTTGAAATCCATGACTTCATACTGATGTCTCCAATTCTGACACTATAGGATTTCTCCCTTTATGAACTGATTTGGTCAGTCTTCTGCATGTAGCCAGTCTCATCACCGCTATTGCCACTGTCATATGGATACCCTTTTCTTGCCACTTGGTTTCTGACTCTTGATGCTAGGTTGCCCCTGTCATGCTTGGGCCCCCTCCCCACTTCTGTCACATGGGCTCCCATACTGGTATTGATCTGTGATGCCGCATTCCACATTTTCCTCACATGAATGTCATCTACAACTCTCATGGGCTCAGCACTCAGTAGAGTGGGGCTGCTGTTCACCCCACCTTGCCCTCACCACGTCTACTTAAGTTCCTTGGGAAACCTGGAGCCCTGGGACTGGCTGGCTGTAGATTTTTACATGTGCTTGAAGTATGAATGATGAATGGAAAACCATTGACTGAATGGGTTCTTTTGGTTTGTTTTGTTTTGTTTTTTTTACCCTATGTCTGAAAGACACACGATTATGAGTGTTGAACCTTTTGTATTAATTTCTGTCAAAAGACAGGGCCCCTGTATATACTTCAGGGGGCAACTCCTGGATCCTTACCAATGTGGAAGTGCTTCTTGACTTTGTCTTCTCCCCCTTGGAATGTGCCCTTTTGCCTATTTTCCTAAAGCCTCTTTGAGTTTGCCCTGGGCTCATTGAACCTATAATAGCAGAGGAAAGAACAGGACCTTGTCTTGGTGGGTAAATGCATTCCTTGCCCTGTGATCAGAGTATTAGTTGTTTCATAAACAAGACTGAGATATCACTGCATGGGCATCTTGTCATCCCTTGCCTCAGAATTACCCAGTCCGACAGGGCTCCCCGCCTCTGACACTTTACTCTGTTTGGGCTCTCCTCTTCTGGGGCTCAAGTGGGAGGATCCCCATCCTCCTCCCAGCTCAGGCTCTCCACCCATGCTAGGCTGCCCCCACCCCCACCCCAGTCTATGGTGCAGGTACTTCACCCTTGGGCTCTGACTATGCACCTGGATGTCCCCCCCCCCCACTCCTCTGCCGCTGCCCCTCAGCCTGCTTGGGCTGTACCTCTACCAGGCCCCTCATGGCATAGTTGCACAGATGCTTCCCATTCTCTGGCGCACACAATGTTTTAGGACTAAATTATTCAGGAGAATGAAATGTGCTTGTAGTGGGTCAGACAAGGGAGTGAGCCAGGAGCCCATGGCTCACGCCTGTAAGCCTAGCTACTCAGGAGGCTGAGATCTGAGGATCCTGGTTTGAAGCCAGCTCAGGCAGGGATGTCCATGAGACTTCAGTCAAGCAGTAAAAAGCCATTAGTGGAGCTGTGGCTCAAATGTAGAGCTCTATTTGAGCAAAAAAGCTCAGGGACAATGCTCAGGGCCCTGAGTTTAAGCCCCAGGATCAGCACCAAAAAAGGCAGCGTGGGGGTGGGGGGTGGAAGGAGGAAGAGAAGTAGAGGGAAGAAGGGAGGAAAAAGGATGGGAGATGGAGATGGGAAACAAATGAGAAGAGGGAAGGGGATCCTGTGCCTCTTAGATGTGGAATAAAAATTACTTTTTTAAGATGAATTTACCTGGAAGCATGTACAAATAGATAAAAGTAGAACTCAAGCTGCTTTGTCTAAAGAAAGTGCTTGAGAGCCAAGATCCTGCCTTTATCAGAGGACTTGAAAACCATTGCTTTATACCAAGTCCCTTGCCATTTGTTATAGCAGCCAAGTGCCAGGCTACCCAAAATAACCCCAGTGGTTTCCAGATGTTCCTGGGTACTAATGACTGAAAAGCCAAGTTGAAGTTACTTTTAGAGCTTTAGTTGGTAAGTGGACAATGACGTAACTGACATAAAATAGGATTAATGAGGAGATTCAGGATCTCAGTTTGGATGAACTCATGAATGGAATCTACTGAGACTTAAGAAAATTTTAGTAAGAGGAATGGACAATAATGAAGCAGTAATGACTTTGAAATATAATTTTCTAGATACCTGAAAATATTTTTTATAGGAGAATAATTAATGGCCACTATTACATACAAATCTACGTATTTGAGACAAAAAAGTCATTTTTCTCCCTAAAATGAAATTTCTAAATGATTGGATATGATAGGCATGTAGGATTTGGGGTTGGCTTTTTTTTGTTTTTATTTTTGGTTTTGTTTTGTTTTTATCCTGGTTCTGGGGGTTTGAACTCCAGGCCTAATGCTTGCTCAGCTTGCTTGCTTGCTCAGTAACACTTCCACTTGAGCCACACTTCCAGCTTTTTGCTGGTTATTTGGAGATGTACTCTCATGACTTTTCTGCCCAGAATGGCTTCAAACCCTGATTTAGATTTTAGCCCAGTCATGCACAACCATGCCCAGCAACTGTTTTTCTTTCAAATTCCTACTGCTATATTCATTTAATTAAGATACCCTACATGTACCCTGTGGGATCTTAACTACTCCAGGGACTAAGATATGCACAAAATACTTTGTAAACAAATAAATGAATGACAATAAAATATTTTTATTTACTCTTTGTAATAGAGTTCCTTGTACCAGGCCAAATGTCTAGTTATTCCTCTTCTTCATGGCGTCTATGAAGCTATGGGTGGACCTAAGAATGACTTGATTTGATTTTCCCTTCCCTTGAAAGGCTGGTGCTCGGGGCTGGGAAGGTGGCTCAGTGGTAGAGTGCTTGCCTTGCATGCATGAGGCCCTGGGTCCGATTCCTCAGCACCATATAAGCAAAAAGAAAAAAGCCGGGAGTGGCGCTGTGGCTCAAGTGGTAGAGTGCTAGCCTTGAGCTGAAGAGCTGAGGGACAGTGCCCAGGCCCAGAGTTCAGGCCCCATGACTGGCAAAAAAAAAAAAAAAAGAAAGAAAAGAAAAGAAAAAACATTTGAGTCTTTATCTTGGGGTTCATTTCACTAACATCAACTTATCTGACCATTTCTGCTTGTCTCAGACACATACTAGCTATTGCAAGTAAGGGAAACCATGGGACCTATGTGTCTTTGGGCCTGCCTTACTTCACTTAATATAATTTATTTCCAAGATTTTCCATTTCTTAACAAATGGAGCAATGTCATTCTTTCTGATGGAGGCATAGAATTCCATTGTGTATATATACCACATTTTCTTTTCTTTTTTTTGTCATGGGGCTTGAACTCTGGGCCTGGGCGCTGTCCCTCAGCTCTTCAGCTCAAGGCTAGCGCTCTACCACTTGAGCTACAGCGCCACTTCCGGTTTTCTGGTGGTTTACTGGAGATAGGAGTCTCACGGTCTCTCCTGCCCGGGCTGGCTTTGAACCGCGATCCTCAGATCTCAGCCTCCTGAGTAGCTAGGATTATAGGCGTGAGCCACCAGCGCCCGGCTTCTATGTGACTTCTATCTCCGGTTAACCAGCAAACAGAAGTGGAACTGTGGCTCAGTGGTAGAGTGATAGACAGCCTTGAGTGAAAAGGCCAAGCAAGAGTGCAGAGCTCTTGAGTTCAAGCCTCAGTAGAGGCACCAATAGAAGCAAAAGCCCAAAAACCTTAAGATAGAAATTGAGTGTACTGTCCTGAATGAGAATTATCAGCTATTATAATCCCAATCTGTAAAGCAAGCATTTACTTAAAAACAAAACAGCTCTAGAATAGATGAAAATAGACCCTGCTAAAGACTTTTGACTTGTATTCAAGAACATGCTATTACTGCATGCAAATAGTGATAGAGTTCCAGGTCAAGTTTACACACATCTTTTAGTTAATGACTTTGTTAATTTTCCTCTGGGGACCACAGAAGAAAGTTTGATCTTGCTATAGGGAGACCAGGAGAAACTTTTCTAAGTAAATTAGGCTCACCACTACCAGCGGTAATACTTGGATCCTAGCCAAAACATAGCTCAGCCAGGACTTATTCTCATTTAAAGTCATCCTGTGTCCTAGTCTGCCATCAGAAAAAATGGCTTTGAAGCCTGCTACTTGGCTGCTTCAGAGAACAACCACTAATTAGGATGTTATGTATCTCAAGAATGTAGCTCTTCCCAAGCTGCTGCCAGTTCTTAGGACAAGGAACTTTGAAAGGAAAACTGACAATTGCTATCTGGAGCTGGAGTTGGAGATCATCCAGCTCAGATGTGAGTGCTCCAAGAGCCCCCTTCCCCACCCCTCCCTGATGGAACAATACTTCTATTTGGCAGCAGAAGTGGGTTGCTTTCTCCGTGCTTGTTTCTTAGGCTAACTGGGACTCCTTAAAGAGAGCTTCCTGGTCCACCGGATGCCCACACTGCCCCTCACCTAGCGACTGCAGTTGCTCAATAATTGCTTACTGCTGCAAATGATCAAAGCATCCATTTGAGTTACTCTCTTAGGGGGAAAATAGAAGTGTTGGGAGTCTGCAGGCTTGAAGGAAGCTTGAAGGAAGCTTGGCTGTAAGTTGATAACTCAGTTCCTAGCATGCAGTGCTGAGGACACCAGTCCTTATTTGCCTGTTTCTGCTTGGCAGCGCCCCTGTGGTGGGTGATGGGAGCAGAGACTTGCCTGGCCTTGTGTTCCGGCCTTGTGTTCCAAGTGCCAGAAGGAAAAGCCCGGCAGAGATTTCCTTTTGGAAAGACATCTGTGCCACTTTACGGGTCTGTACTTTGCTTTAGCAGAGTTGGCCAAACCTCTCATTGGCAAGGGCTTTTCCTTCATTTACATCTATCTGTGAAAGAAAATCCAGCAGGTTTTTCCTTTTTCCAAGTGAGCTTTGGAAATGAGAGGTACATTGGTCTACAACAAAGGTAAAGGAAAAATCCCTTCCCTGCCTCTCCTACCACTTTATTGTACATATTTTTCTCTCAAGCAGACCTCAGGGACATATTGTTGCAGCTGCCTTTGAATTTCCACTCCTTTCTGTATACTTCTCTTCAGAAGCCATAGTGAATCTAGCCCACCCACCACTGCTCTTCCCACCGGATAAAAAAACCAAAGGCTGCCTCTTCATGGATGCTCTCAGCTGGGTCATCACTGCCCACTTATTAAGTGGCAACTTCATTAGCTTGGGCACAGAAATAGGACAATCCCTTTAAAGAATGTTATACTGAGCCAGGTGCTAGTGGCTCACATCTGTAACCCTAGCTACTCAGGAGGCTAACTGAGATCTGAGCCAGCCCAGGCAGGAAAGTTTGTGAGACTCTTATCTTTGATTAACCAGCAAAAAGCCAGAAAGAAGTGGGGGTGTGACTCAAGTAATAGAGTGCTAGCCTTGAGTGAAAAATCCAAGTGAAAGCACAAGGCCCTGAGTTTGAGTCCAGTACTGCCACACACACACACAGAATGTTATGAACATTTGCAATTCTTTAATGGAGGTTATTTGTAGTTATTATACATTAGCTATACAAGGGGGGATTTCACTGTGATTTTGTTGTTGTTGTTGTTGGTTATGGGGCTTGAACTCTGGGCCTGGGCATTGTCCTTCAGCTCTTCAGCTCAAGGCTAGCACTCTACCACTTGAGCTACAGCGCCACTTCTGGCTTTTTCGTTTATGTGGTGCTGAGGAATTGAACCCAGGGCCTCATGCATGCGAGGCAAGTGCTCTACCACTGAGCCACCTTCCCAGCCCCTCACTGTGATATTAAACAATACAAGGTAAGATTGTCATCTTTGAAGTCAGTTCTAAGTGGTGTGTACTTTTAGTGTCAACTACTCATGAGACTGAGGCAGGAGGTTCAAGAGTCTGAGACCAGGAGCTGGGAAGGTGGCTCAGTGGTAGAGCGCTTGCCTTGCATGCCTGAGGCCCTTGGTTTGATTCCTCAGCACCACATAAGCAAAAAGAAAAAGCCGGAAGTGGTGCTGTGGCTCAAGTGGTAGAGCGCTAGCCTTGAGCTGAAGAGCTG
>NW_012267233.1:14923965-14939595 GCF_000151885.1 Dipodomys ordii | reverse complement strand
CTTCAGCTCAAGGTGAGCGCTCTACCACTTGAGCTACAGCGCCACTTCCGGTTTTCTGGTGGTTTATTGGAGATAGGAGTCTCATGGTCTTTCCTGCCCGGGCTGGCTTTGAACCATGATTCTCAGATCTCAGCTTCCTGAGTAGCTAGGATTACAGGCATGAGCCATGGTGCCCAGGTATACCACATTTTCTTGATCCATTCATCTTACACTTGTCTTTAAAAAGTCAATAAAATAATCAAAGTGCTTAGGTCAGGGTGATACAAATGTTTAATTACTGGTAACTATTAAGATAGTCTGTTTTAAAATAAATAAATTTTAAATTACTGCAAAAAAAAAGCTGTTGCCTAAAGATAAAGGCTAGTTTTTGTTTTTGATTTAATTCCCACAGTTGATGTGAACATTTGGGGCTATACTGTTAAAACATTTGAATAGGATGGGAAGGGGAAACAAAGGAGGAGGCTACAATGCTTGATAAGAAATGTATTCATTGGGCTGGGAAGGTGACTCAGTGGTAGAGCACTTGCCTTGAATGCCTGAGGCCCTGGGTTCGATTCCTCAGCAACACATAAGAAAAAAGCCGGCAGTGGCACTGTGGCTCAAGTGGTAGAGTGCTAGCCTTGAGCTGAAGAGCTGAGGGACAGCGCCCAGGCCCAGAGTTCAAGCCCCACGACCGGACCCCCCCCCCAAAAAAAATGAACTCATTATCTTGCCCATGTAATTGTAACCCCTCTGTACATTATTTTCACAATTAAAAAAATTTTTGAATAGGAAGTTTTCCTTATAGCGTTTTATTTATTTGCTCTATGTTAAAGGGACATTATTATTATTATTATTATTTTAGAGTAGCTTCAAAATCAAGCAGCTGGCAGTGCATTGCCATCCTAACCATCTGCTCTGTGGTCACCAGTGAGCCTGCTGTAGCTTCTGTCATGTATCCATAAGCACGCATGCTAGGAGCAGGCGGAGGTGGCGAGTGCAGCTGCGTGTTCTTCTCTCATCCATTCAAGATGCAGGAGCCCTTGGGATCCACTGAACTGGTAAGAAGAGTATGACCAGTGTGTCCGTCTGATTGTGCCTTTTCTTGTCCCTTCTACTTCATGAACTTCTTTAAGGGCCTGGAAAAATAGAAAGGCAGCCGGAACCACACAATACGGTGGGAAACAAAGCCAGCTTCAGAGAGGCCAGTGTTTGTGATGGAGGGATGTGGGCAGAATGCACTGGCGGTAATTCCAGCCATCAGTAATCCAGCCAGCATCCACTCAGCCCCAAGTCTCAGGACAAGTGGGGAGCCATTACTAGTGTCCCCACAGCCTTCTTGTTCAGTCTGAGCATCCCAAAGGAACCTGCCTGGGATGGTGGGCATTCCAGCCTTCACTTGCTCTTTCCTCAAACCCACAGCCTGGTGCCCACACTCTGCCCACAGGTATAAGCATGTAGGGCTTGGTAGGAAGATTTGGCCTACCATTAACTTTCCAATCCAGCTCAGCCCAACAAGGCAGAAAAGATGCAGGCAGAGCCTGGCTGCCTGGCATATACCATACTGGTTTCTTCTTTGCCAGGTAAGTTTCAGAAATGACATTCTGCTTCCCTTCCCCCAACTAGACATTTTAAAAATTAACAGAAGTGGAATTTGAACTTGGGATGTAAAATAATGATTGAAGAACAAGAACACTTACTCGGAGAGACTCCTGGTAATCCTTGTCTACTGATTTACTAGTTGATGAAGGAAACCATAAAAGCCAAGGGTAAATAGCAAATCTCAATTGTTTCTTTTTTCCCTAGATGTTTCCATCTTCATGTCTGTTACTAAGTATTGTACTGTGAAGAAATGGATTCTAACTTGATAAAGTAATTCGAAATTAGTAAGCGCTTCTCTTTTCTCTTCTCTCTTTTTTTTTTTTTTTTTGTTGGTCATGGGACTTGAACTCTGGGCCTCTGGGCCTGGGCGCTGTCCCTCAGCTCTTGCGCTCAAGGTTAGGGCTCTACCACTTGAGCCACAGCTCCACTTCCATAAGCACTTCTCTTGAAGAGAGACTTAGAGAGACTTGTGGTTTCTGCTTACCTGTGTGTTTTCCCTGGCCTGGCGTTGGACTGTTGAGTTGGGCAGAACAATTCTGGCGGAAGAGGCCACACCTGCTCTCTTTCACTCAGGCAAATTGGTCATCTGGTTCACAGAATGGTGGGAAACCTCCCACATATATACCATTTTTGGCTTAAGTTATAACATTTAATCAACTGGCTTATTTGTCTTTAAATATATAGAGCTAATTTAAAGGCAGAACTTTCCCTGGGCTACAAGAATGAGTAATTTGTTCATCCTTTACACCTGAGATGCCTATAAAGAGTCTGGTTTCACAGCAAATACAGCAGCGTGGATGGGAGACACAGGAGCTCGGGTTCCTCATTCTCCGTTCTCAGCTATCTCCCTGCCACTTTCCCTATCCTTCCCTACCACATTTCCACCACTTCTATTGCATGGCCATAAAACACTAATATATTAATATCTAAAGTTGCCCCCCCCAAACCTCTCCTACTCCTTCCTGATTTATCTTTCTTCCTGGTTACTTATCACTACCTAATATCCTGCGTACTTTATTCCCATTCTCCTTACTTCTGTGTCTGTCTGTCTGTCTCTCTCTTCTATGAGAAAGTTAGCTTCATGAGGCCAAGGCTTTTTGCTTATTTTATGGTTGTATCTCCAGCACTTAAAACTTTCTGGCACACAGTAGGTCCTCAATAAAGCCTGTGTTTTTTGAGCCTGTAACAGGGAGTTCTAGTTTCCAAGCCCAGGGTTCCACATGTCATGACTGACTATTAACCCCAACATTCTGACTAAGGAGGGAGTAGTGGTGGAGGTCAGAGAAAGGGGATGTACTACACAGCAGGGGAGAGGCCAAGTAAGCACCTCAGCCCATCTTTGGGGTACAGACGGGCACCTTAGGTTTAAATCAAAAAAGAACTGTGGCACTGAACAAGAAGTATGCGAACTTATTAAACAGACCCAGGGAAAGTGTGGACTGGTTGTTTTCCCTGCTTCACTTGAGGCAATCAATCTGGTATGATAAGAAAATCCTTGTTGCCCAGCACTAGTGGCTCCTGCTTGTAATTCTAGCTGCTCAGGAGGCTGAGAGCTGAGGATTGCAATTCAAAGCTAGCCCAGGCAGGGAAGTCTGAGACTCTTTTTTTTTGGGGGGGGTCCGGTCATGGGGCCTGAACTCTGGGCCTGGGCGCTGTCCCTCAGCTCTTCAGCTCAAGGCTAGCGCTCTACCACTTGAGCCACAGCGCCACTTCTGGCTTTTTGCTTTTTGCTTATGTGGTGCTGAGGAATTGAACCCAGGGCCTCAGGCATGCAAGGCAAGCACTCTACCACTGAGCCACCTTCCCAGCCCTGAGACTCTTATCTCCAATTAAGCACCAAAAAATGCTGGAAGTGGAGCTGTGGCTCAAGTGGTAGGGCACTAGCCTTGAGCAAAAAAGCTCAGGGACAGCTCCTACACCTTGAGTTAAAGCACCAGGACTGGCGTGTGGGTGTGTGCACGCACGCACGCACACACACACACACACACACACACACACAATCCTGTGGAGGCTCCACTGTTCCTTTCTGTGGAAAAGCTTCTATCCCTTGTGGTAAGATGTTATTGATCAATGCTGTCCTTCCTGGAATCCAAGGTGATTGCAGGAGGGACTCACAGTAAAGAAGGCAGATGAAGGCATGGATGCCAAGCTTTTACCCTGCATTCTATTAAATTTGTAGGCCCAAGAAAGGAGTGTACTATTTAGCAAAAGCAGCTTCTAAGTACCAATTCTAGGCCCAGTCCATATTGGAGCTGACACTGGAGGATGAGTTGGTTTGGGCATGGGGTCTAGGGTAGGAGATGAAGTTGTCATGAAAGTGTGCTCTGTGGATGCCTGGATTCATTTCTTGTCTCAAACTTGTTGTGTTTTCTTTTTTTGGGTCCGGTCGTGGGGCCTGAACTCTGGGCCTGGGCGCTGTCCCTCAGCTATTCAGCTCAAGGCTAGTGCTCTACCACTTGAGCCACAGTGCCACTTACGGCTTCTTTTTTTGCTTATGTGGTGCTGGGGAATCGAACCCAGGGCCTCATGCATGCAAGGCAAGTGCTCTACCACTGAGCCACCTTCCCAGCCCCTTGTTGTATTTTTCTTTGAACTTCTGCTTTGGAAGTGAAGGCCAGTGGGACACAATTGCACAGTGAGAATGACATGCCATACGAGTGCTTCTTGCTGATCCTCGCCACCTCTTCTGCAGACATGTTCATGACGCCCAAGAACATAGACTTGTGGACCCACAATGTGTGACATTTCATGAGACCCAAAGCAGGCAGGGGGTAAGCAGGTTGTGGCTATGTCTGAGGAAGCAGGGATTCCAACAGCCTGAGAAACGCTGCTTTGTGTTCAAAGGACTCAGGAATGACCACAAGCTGTGTCACGTCCTCTCTTACTCCCTTCCTGCATCAGTTGCTGGTCACCTACACTGAAGATAAAGCCACTGAAGGGATGCGCAGATATAATACCTCATAGCACCTTTCCCTTCTATCCTTGGCTTTGATTCCCCATTCCTTCTCTCTGCTCCAGCCTTGGGCTGAATTCTCCTGATCCTCCAGCATAGCCAGCATTACAAGTGCCAGCTTATTTGTTGATAAGGGGTCTTGATTACTTTTTACCTAAGCTGGCCTCAAATAGCAATCATCTTTTTCTCAGTCTCTTGCATAGCTGGAATTACAAGCAAAAGCCACTATGTCCGTCCTGCTGTTTAAACAAGGGACTACCGCCGCTGGATTCCACAAATCATGAAGCTGGTCCTGATTCTCATGACTATGCTTGAATAATTCAGTGATGCCTGTCAGCTTCTGAGGCCATGATTCTAAAATAATACCTTGAGTATAGGAAACTTCAAATCAGTGTTCTGATTTTTGTAAGTCATAAAGGTTAGAACCTGACACACATTTTCTTTTCTTTTCCTTTTTTGTTGGTCATAGGGCTTGAACTCAGGGCCCGGACACTGTCCCGGAGCTCTTTGCACAAGTATAGTGCACTACTGCTTTGAACCACAGTTCCACTTTTGGTTTTCATGTGGTTAATTGGAGATAAGAGTCTTTCTTGGAATTTTCTGGCTTTGAACCTTGATCCTCAGATCTCAGCCTCCTGAGTAGCTAGGATTATAGGCGTGAACCACTGGCACCTGGCTTGATATTTTCTTATAAGAAAGAATATTGTTTTGAATACTGGTCAGGTTTCCAAACTAGACCACAAAAAAATTACTGATAATATAATGTAGCAGACAGTCCTCAGTGTGTTTGAATTATTATCCAGATGTAGCTAAAGACCACGTGTGCTCTTGGCCAAACTGCATGGTGGGGTTGCAGTTGGGCAGGGTTGTTGGTTCTGGCCAATGAGTTGTGAGCACTGGCATGTCTCACCTGGGGCCAGAGCACTTAATAGGGTGTGTGGGACTCTCCCCACTCCTGTGATCTTTCCTCCTGCCACAGTGACTGGAGGTATTCCAGCAATGGCTGCTCATCAGCCTGGGAGGACATGGAGCTAGGGCCTGGGGACTGTGATGTATGAACAAGGACCAGCCTTGGTGTTGTAAGGCACTGAGGTTAGACAGTGTTAATCAGAACCAGCCATAAACCCACATCAATAAGGCACTGCTGGGCGCTGGTGGCTCATGCCTATAATCTTAGCTATTCCTGCTACCTGCTCAGGAGGCAGAGATCTGAGGATCACGGTTTGATGCCAGCCCAAGCAGACATTTTTTTCTTCATTTAACTACCCAAAAGTGAAGTTGTGGACCAAGTGGTGGAGTACTAGCTTTGAACAAAAAAAAGCTCAGCGGAGAGTGCCCAGGCCCTGAGTTCAGGCCCAAGGCGCGCGCGCACGCACACACACACACACACACACACACACAGACTAAGGTATTGATTAGTGGTCTTTGATGGCCAACACACACACACACACACACACACACACACACTAAGGTATTGATTAGTGGTCTTTGATGGCCAACACACACACACACACACACACACACACAAACACACACACACACACACACTAAGGTATTGATTAGTGGTCTTTGATGGCCAACAGGAGAAGCCAATTCTGGCTAATTAAAGAAAAGCAGAGCCTTTCGGGTGCTGGGCAGCTGACAGAAAGGAGGCATCCAGCATCCAGGGTTCCAGTGATAGCACAGCACGAGGATTCTCAGTGAGTCATCTCTGGGCTAACACCAGCAAAGTTCAGCTCATTTTCTACTCTGAGTCAGGGAGCTTTGAAAGAAGGTTGGACTGGCTTTACTTACTCCACCCTAGCCAGTGGACAGTCCCAGTAGGACTGCTTTAAGAGAAACATGGAAGTAGCCCTGCGCCAGTGGCTTATGCTTGTAATGATAGCTACTCAGGAAGCTGAGATCTGAAGATCACAGTTCGAAGCCATCCCTGGCAGGAAAGTCTGTGAGACTCTTCTTTTCAATTAACCAGCAGAAAGCCAGAAGTGGAGCTATGGCTCAAGTAGTAGAACACTAGCCTTGAGTAAAAAAAAAAAAAAAAAGTCCAGGGACGGCTGGGTAGGCCTTGAGTTCAAGCCTCAGGACTGGCACAAAAAACCCCAAGAAACATGGAGTTACTTGATCCCCCAAAGCCATGTAACAGAGCTCAGCTGTCACAGCCTGCAGAAATCAAACTTGTAAGTCAACCTTCCCAAACTTTTTTTTCTTGGGGGGGGGCGGAGTCCGGTCGTGGGCCTGAACTCTGGGCCTGGGCGCTGTCCCTCAGCTCTTCAGCTCAAGGCTAGTTCTCTACCACTTGAACCACAGCGCCACTTTCGGCTTTTTTCTTTTTGCTTATGTTGTGCTGAGGAATCGAACCCAGGGCCTCATGCATGCAAGGCAAGCGCTCTACCACTGAGCCACCTTCCCAGCCCCACGTTCCCAAGCTTTTTAGCCAGCACTTGTCCAGTGTGGCTGCACAACCCTGAGACCTCTCTGGAATCCCATCTGCCCTTAGTGTCTGCCTCTCCTGTGGAGTCAGATTCCATGCCACAGCACGCCCAGGGAGACCCTCACGCCAGCACCCCTCACGCTTGCCTTCACTTCAGGCCTTCCCTTCGCAAAGCAAGCCCAGCACTGGCTGAGATGTGAGGCGCCATGCGAGCCGGGGCTTGTTTTTGAACTGTAAGGATCATGAGATCGGTCACGATTGCATAGCTCCCAGTCTTTCATCCTGACTTTTCTGGGCCATTTTTGCCCCTATCCCCATTTTTTCACACTCACTCCAGCAGACGCTGTTCTGTCATCGTGGACTTTCACGAGACCTTGACAGACACATCCACTTGGCAGAGGGCCTGCATGGTGAGTGGAAGTGGACACCTCAGACAGCTGAACCCCGTCCGTGTGCCAGGCTGCCATCTGCCACCAGCCAATTGTAGAGGACCAGAAGCAACCCACTGTGCTTGGGCGGGGGGGGGGGGGGGGGGGGGGGGGGGGGGGGGGGGGGGGGGGGGGGGGGGGGGGGGGGGAAGGAGAAGAGCACAGCTCCCATGCTGTGATATTGTTTTCACATCACACCTCAGGACTCAAGGGCCACAGCAGTCGCATGTGGCTTGACGGGATAACTCTGCAGCATCTGAACAGCCCAACTCTTTCCCCTTGGCATTAGCAACCTGGAGCTGTTCTTAAAGAACTCACCATCCCTGAACAAGGCACTCAGTCTCACTGTCTGTGTTTCTTGTAGTACATGTGGGGAATATCACCGCTGGTGGTGAAATTCCGAGTTTCTAGCCAGGCCTGTAATCTTACTGCTTGGGAGGTAGAGACCAGTGGATTAGGAGCTTGAGGTTAGCCTGGGCCCAATGGACATATGAGACCTTGTCACAAAATAAACAAGGCTAGCCAGACACTGGTGACTCATGCCTGTAATCCTAGCTACTCATGAGGATGAGATCTGGGAGCCCAGGCAGACACATTAGTGAGACACTATTTCCAGTTAACTAGCAAAGAAGCTGGACTGGTGGTATGATTCAGGTGGTAGAGCACTAGCTGTGTGACAACACAGGTATACTGTGTGCAGCTAAGCTCCCTCTTGTCCCATTCTTTCTTAAATGGTAACTTTTTCTTTGTTCTAGGACTAAGGCTAGAACTCAGGACCTCTTGCTTTTGCTTCTTTGTTTTTTGCTCAAGGCTGGAGCTTTACCACTTGAGTAATACTTTCCTAGCTTTGAACTGAGACCTGTAGAACTCAGCATTCTGAGTAGCTAGGATTACAATGTAAGCCACCAGCACCTGGTTTGAAATGGTAACTTTCTTTTTTTGGGGGGGGGTCCGGTCGTGGGGCCTGAACTCTGGACCTGGGCACTGTCCCTCAGTTCTTCAGCTCAAGGCTAGCGCTCTACCACTTGAGCCACAGCATCACTTCTGGCTTTTTTCTTTTTGCTGATGTGGTGCTGAGGAATTGAACCCAGGGCCTCGAGCATGCAAGGCAAGCGCTGTACTACTGAGTCACCTTCCCAGCCCTGAAATGGTAACTTTCTATTGAGGTGAGACCCCCCTAGTTTTGCTGAGATTCCTCAGACAAGTAGCTTTCTTTCATATTAGTAATGGCATGGCTTCTACTTGACTCTGGCTACCAGAGCTCAGTGATTAGAGCTGCTAGTCTTCACCATTTTACACCCCTTTCCCCTCAATTAATAGCCAGTCTTTCCTGTTCATATAGTTTGGATCTATTTGTATGGGCTTTTTATGACTTGGGATGTCCTACATTTGAAGCACTGACAAAAGTACTTTTGTTGTCTGCAAACATGCACATTTTCATTTTTTGGTGTGCAGGTTTAGGGCATAGACAGAGAGGGGGAACTGTTAGTAGCTAGAGAGATATACAGGAGCCCTGCCCGCTTCCCAGTTAGTTCATTGTGCATGTCTCATTAATGTCCACAAGCTCATTTGACCAATACATGCTTGTTGGGCAAGCACAGAAGGTACACGAGGCTGAGGAATGGAGACCGGCTGAGGTTTCTGGCTCTGGTTTATATTAATAAAAGGCCAGAAATAGGGTCAGCACACTTATGGTGGCATGGTGACCATTCAGTTTTGAATAGGTAACACTGGAGAGATGGCATCCGATCATCAGGAGCTCATTGCCCTGGGTGTCTCGGGTCATAGGCAGGTAGAGAAGAAGGCAGTATTAGCACCTCTGAGCGCGAACCACTCCCAGCTCTGCTTGCATCTGTCCATGAAGCTGTGCTTTTTGCCACTGCCCTGCTGACTGGGATCTCAGGGGCTGAAAAGGGTAAACATAGATGGTGCCCCGGTCCATATCTTTAGATGTCCTCTGAGTGCTGTGATTGTTGTGTCTCAGGGAGAGAGACCTGCCAGCCCAAGCCATCACCTAATACTTCCCTTGTCTTGCTGAAGTCCACCTGTGGCTGTGGTCCCAGTTTTTGAGGATGTAGGGACAGCCCACAGGGCTGGGGACAGTGGAAGGTGAGTATATTGCAGCAGCAGACTCTCATCCGGCCTTTTTGGGGAGCCCAGGCTGGAGGCTAACACACCTGACCAAGCTCTCAGCCATCTTTAGGAGTGGGAAAGGTACCAAGCTTTCAGCTTTTTTGCAGACTTGTGCCAAGTCAGGCTACCTAGGTGGATGGCCAAGCCTCGCCCGCCCAGGAGCGCCAAGGCCTCAGGACACAGGCCTGGATGGAGCGCTGGCACCCATGCTGTGACTCCAGATGAATCTCTTCATTCCCAGCTGGCTTTCTGTAAACTAGGTGTAATCAAATGCCAACTGGATAAGGTTGCCATGAATGGAATGAAAATGTGCACTGGGAACACAGTCTAGCACCTGGTGTGTGTGTGAGTAAAAGTTGAAGTGGTCATTCTTGGGTAAGCTGAAAGATGAACATGACGCTATTGTGGGTGAAGATGTCCTGGGGTGTATGGCAGGCTCCCACGCAAGCTCCCCTCTCCCTGTATATGAATGGAAGGTGAAGAAGGGTGAGATTATGTCATAGGCTAATATCAAAACCTCCTGATCTTTATAAGCTGAAGATTGTCCCCGCGGAATACCAACAAGCAGGCATGCCCAAAAGACACACCCCTTACTCCATTCTTACCCACCCCTCCCTACACACCTCTTCCCTCACTTTCTTAATTTTAGGTTATGTATTGAATTTTTTTGGCCATTTAACAAAGCAGTTTAGGTGCACAATGCATCTTGATTGGTGTCATCCCTTCAACATCATTACCCCCTTTATCCCTCCCTTCCCTTGTATTTCTCAGCTCTGTGGTTCAGGCAATGAATTCTTGCCTGCATTCTTCCTCTTTCCTCTTCAGTCTTCTAGGGCTCTCCTTTGGGTCCCACCCTCCCCCCTCTTGCAAGTGCCCATTTCCTGGTACTTATTTTGTTGGGCTTTGACTTAGTCTTTTCTTTTTTAAGCTTTAAAAAAATTATTTTATGGGCTGGGAAGGTGGCTCAGTGGTAGAGCGCTTGCCTTGCATGCTCGAGGCCCTAGGCTCGATTCCTCAGCACCACATAAGCAGAAAAAGTGGCGCTATGGCTCAAGTGGTAGAGTGCTAGCCTTGAGGTGAAGAGCTGAGGGACAGCACCCAAGCCCAAAGTTTAGGCCCCACAACCGGACCCCCCCAAAAAATTATTTTCTTTTCTTTGTTTATTTGGTTCTGAGGACTCAAACTCAGCCCTCTTACATACTAGGCAAGCACTTTGTCACTAAGTCACATTCTCAGCCCTTTGACTTAGTCTTCTTTAAAGACTTATACTATTTGCACTTTCCACAGAGTCTATTACACTTCAGTTAACTCATTTGTAACCTCTTGCTTACCACCTAGTGTGTTTACTTGTAGATTTATAGGCACATTCTAGCTACCACAAAAAATGAGAAAAACCATGCAACCTGTGTTTCTCTTCTTTGCAATATTAAGGATTAAACACAGGGCCTTGCACCACTAAAACTAACTAGCACCAAGACCCTTTGTTTTATTCTTATGTGTTTAAAAAAAAATAAGAGTCTGGCTAAAATAGAGTCTGCCTCTGCCATGTCTGGGTAGCTGGGATTATAAACATACACACCCCTCCCTGTCCCATTCTCCCCCCACCCCTCCCCTGTCCTGGAGCTTAAAGTCTGGGCTTGTAGTGCTGTCCCTGAGTTTCTTTTGCTCAAAGCTACCACTCTATAACTTGAGCCACAGTGCCACTTCTGGCTTTTTTTTTTTTGGAGTAGTTCATTGGCAATAAGAGTCACAGAGTTTCCTGCCTGGGCTGGCTTCAAACCATAATCCTCAGATCTCAGCTTCCTGAGTAGCTAGGATTACAGGAGTGAGCTGGGTTTACCCCTCCCTGTTTCTATACCCACTAACACATAGACAACAAGAAAAGTTTCCTCAAAATGTTGATATGTGGTCATTTTCTAAGAGAAAGAGGGAAAATGGTGGGGTTACAATGAGTTGCAGGTACTGTGTAAACATTTCATCTTCCTAAGCATCTTCTGTCACAGATCGCTTTGATCAGGTCGGGAAAATGGGTATTCAGAGGTTAAGCACATCCCCAGTGTCTCATAAGGGTCACACCCAACAGCAGCTGTGTGGCTGAATTCCTAGTATGGCAGAGGTTCCCTGCCTGGGGCACACCCTGCCCCTGGAGGGTGGGTGACCCTGCTGATTCCAGGCAGCCTCCACCCTTCTGAAGAGAGCTGGCCACAACTGCTATGGTCTAGAAGTGTGTGTGACACCCCCCCCTTCAAATGCTGGGCTCAACCCCCCCCCCCAAAGTGATGATGGAGGAGTCTTTGAGGATGATTGGATGATGGGAGCAGAGCCCTCAAGAATGGGATCATTACCCTTTAAAAAAAAAGGCTTGAGGAGCCCCTCACCCCTAGAGAGGTATCCATTAAAAACTATAAAGCAGACCTCACCTGATACTGGGCTCTGCTGATGCCTTGATCCAGACCTCTGAGCAACACAGTTTTGTGATTTCTAGGCATTCAGTCTCTTGTGTTTGGCTGTCATCACAGCCTGAACTAATGAAGACTGCGCATGCAAGCCTAGATCCTGGGCCCTCCAAACTGCCAGTTTGCTTTTGTGTCCGCCCAGGTGTATCTGAGGGCCATTCTGGTTCAGGTAGGAGCAGGTGGAGGCAGGCCTCCTGGGAAGGTTTATCATCGGTGGGGAGAATATTTTATTAGTGATCCTTAAATTTCAGTCATTCATTGCTCCCTCTCTGTTAAATGTGGCATCTCTAGGATCTGCAACACCTGCTCTCTTCTGTGAATTGTATCTTGTGATCATTGTTTTCTTTTCTTTCTTTTTACATTTTTGGCCAAAAGGATCAGCTAGACTTTCCAGCTCTTGGCTGAAGGCCAATGGCTATAACAATGAGGGATTGCTTTTTGCCACACATCCCTTTCCCTCGATTTAAAGAGGTGCTGGATTATCCATGCAGAGCTTGCTAAGAAGTGTCCAGACTGGTCTTGCAGCTCCTGTCTTGGCACATTACCCATAACCTGCCTAGATCTGAGAAAAGACTAGAGATTGATGTGAGAGTTGAGATTTTCTTTTCTTCCTTTCCTTTCTCTCTCTCCCTTTCTCCTTCCCTCTCTCCTTCCCTCCCTCTCTCCCTCCCTCCCTTCCTCCCTCCCTTCCTTCCTTCCTTCCTTCCTTCCTTCCTTCCTTCCTCTTCATCTTTCTTCTTCCTTTCTTTCTTTCTTTCCTCCTTTCTTTCTTTCTTTTCTTTCTCTGAGGCTTAAACTCAGGGCCTCCTTCTCTGAGATAGCTCTTTCTCTCAAGGCTGGCTCTCTACCACTTGAGTCATGCCTCCACTTTCAGCTTTTTGCTGGTTACTTGGAGTCTCACAGACTTAACTCCTCAGGCTGGCTTTGAACTGGCTTTGGGGAAAAAAAAGAGGAAGAGTTTGTGAGCCAAAGAATGAGGTTGCTTCCTGAAGCTAAAGACAAGGCAAGAATTCTCCCTTCAGCCTCCAGAAGGAGCCCTGACCTCCAGCCTCTGAGTTTGGGCTAATTTGTTCTAGCAGCCAGAGGAAGTGGATTTGCCCTCTAGATTCAGACATTCAGCAGTCAAATAACTGCCAGGTAAAACACAAGATGAGCAATTTTGCAGGAGACATGCATATAGATGATTTCTTGTTTACTTGGCAATAACATTTAATTGGGAGGGTTGGGGTAGTACCTGTTTAGCATATTTATTAGGGTCTTCAGTTAATTCTCAGCACAACCAGGAAAGAAAGAAAAGAAGGACAGAGAGAGAAAGAGAGGAAAGGAAAAAAAGAGAAGGAGGGAAAGAAAGAACAAGAGAAAGAAGAAAGAAGGAAAGAAGGCAGAGAGAGAGTGTGTGGAGTAAGGGAGGAAAGAAAGGAAGAGAGAAAGAAAAGGAATGAAGGAATGAAAAAATTTTAATGAGATTCCTGTTTTTCTTTTTTCCAGTTCTGGGACTTGAATTCAGGGCCTGGGCACTGTTCCTGAGCTTCTTCAGCTCAAGGCTAGCACTCTACCACTTGAGCTACAGCGCCACTTCTGGCTTTTTCTACTTATATGGTTCTGAGGAATTGAACCCAGGGCTTCATGCATGCTAGGCAAGTACTCTACCACTGAGCCACATTCCCATCCTGAGCATCCTATTGGTTTTTTTAATGCACTAAGTTTATGTCAATGGTGTTGAGCATATGAGTAAACATTTATTCCTGAGTCACACAGCACTGAGTTGGTAGACTGCAATATTTTATCATACATAATAATTATGGATTGAGGATTGTTTCCAGATTTTGCTATTAAAAATAAAGCTACTTTGCCAGGCACTGGTAGCTCATGCCTATAATCCTAGTATTCAGAAGGCTGAGATCTAAGCATCACAGTTCAAAGCTAGCCTGAGTAGGGAAGTCTATTGAGACTTTTGTCTTCATTTAACCAGCAAATAGCCAGAAGTGGAGCTGTGGTTCAAGTGGTAGAGTGCTGGCCTTGAGTGAAAAGGCTAAGGTGCCCTGAGTTCATGTCCAATAAATACATTTATTGGTAGCAGCACCATAAATAAAATAAAGCTGCTTAGAAAAAAAAAATAAACTGGGCTGGGAAGGTGGCTCAGTGGTAGAGCGCTGGCCTTGCATGCATGAGGTCCTGGGTTCGATTCCTCAGCACCACATAAGCAAAAAGAAAAAAGCTGGAAGTGGCGCTGTGGCTCAAGTGGTAGAATGCTAGCCTTGAGCTGAAGAGCTGAGGGACAGCGCCCAGACCCAGAGTGCAAGCCCCACGACCGGACCCCAAAAAAAAAATAAAAAATAAAAAAATAAACCAAGCCTGCAGACTTTAAGGCAGGCAGCAGTTTATTTGTTTGTTTTTTGCCAGTTCTGGTGCTTGAACTCAGGGCCTAGGCACTGTCCCTGAGCCTCTTTGTGCTCAAGGCTAGCACTCTACCACTTGAGCCACAGCACCACTTCCAGCTTTTTCTGTGTATGTGGTACTGAGGAATCAAACCCAGGGTTTCATGCATGCTAGCCAAGCACGCTACCACTAAGTCCCAGTCCTAGCACCGCACTGGGACTGAGCACTTGTACTGTTTGATTTTCACCCCTGTTCCCTGTATCAAACTGGAGTTGGATGGTGAATATGGAAGGAAGAGGAGAGCCATGCAGAGGAAGAGACACATGAGAGATGGTGACCCTGTGGACAGCCCTCGGCTCCTGGGTGAGACACGAGGGTAGAAAATGGGATGTGAACCAAGGAATACGACCTGAATGAACTGAGAGACTCAAGACTTTCTGTTGGATCGCCCTGGATCTGGAAGTAAGGAACATTGGTTAATATGTGAAACTGACCAAAATGTCTTACCCAAGATATTGTCTCCCCAATAGAGAAGAGAGACCCAAGAACAAGCAGAGGTAAGTCGGCACTGGTGGCTCACGCCTGTAATCCTAGCTACTCAGGAGGCTGAGATCTGAGGGTCAGGGTTCAAAGCCAGCCCAGGCAGGAAAGTCTATGAGACTTTTATCTCCAGTTAATCACCAGAAAACCAGAAGTGAAGCTGTGGCTCAAAGTAATTGAGTGCTGTCCTTGAGCAGAAAAGGTGAAGGACAATCCCCAGGCCCTGAGTTCAAGCCCCATGACTGGAAAAAAAAAAAAAAGGAAAAAGAAAAGCAGAAGTGAGAGGAAAAGTAAGGACAGTGTTCAGTTACCCCATGACTCCCAATAAACCCATTACAAGCTTTTCCCTATCCTTGCTATGTCCTCTGAATTGAATTCCTAAGCTCTGGGAGAAGTGTCTTACATTACTGATTACTTTCCTGCTGTGGCCAGGAAGGGTGGCTGGGTACCATGATGAGGGTAGAGGATGGGAATTAGGAATGTGAGTAAACTTGATCTCTGCAGGCTGGGCCTTTCTTGAGGCTGGGCTGAGCATCTTGATGAAGCAGTCCCTAAACAGAAAAAGGGAAATAGAGTAAGCTTGCAAAGTTACGTGCCTGGAGTCTTCTGGACAGGTCACATATAAATTGTCCAAAGCATATCTGACATGACAGCCGTCACATTCGTTGTTGGGAATTGCCTAGAACAGGGCTGGGAAGGTGGCTCAGTGGTAGAGCGCTTGCCTTGCAT
>NW_012267233.1:14915151-14922795 GCF_000151885.1 Dipodomys ordii | reverse complement strand
TTCTTTTTGCTTATGTGGTGCTGAGGAATCGAACCCAGGGCCTCAGGCATGCAAGGCAAGTGCTCTACCACTGAGCCACCTTCCCAGCCCTCAGGAAGCTCTTAAGGATGAAGGACCACCCTGAGAGGTGCTGGCACAGTGGGGAAGTAATTTGGCCTAGTGGAATTTCTCAGGTCCGGGTTTGGATTTATGTATGTATGTATGTATATATGTATGTATTGCAATGCTACTTGATATATGTGATAGCTTCTCACCCCGTTTTCTAGAATCTGTTTCCTTACCTACCAAATAGACAACCATCTGTTTAAACCACACTTCTCAGACTTCATACAAGAGTAAATGCTCAAGCAGAGCACTGGTGGCTCACTCCTGTAATCCTAGCTACTCAGGAGGCTGAGATCTGAGAATCACAGTTCAAAGCCAGCTTGGGCAGGAAAGTCCATGAGACTCTTTTAAAGAGTCTCCAATAAACCACCAGAAAACCAGAAGGGTCGCTGTGGCTCAAGTGGTAAAGCGCTTGCTTTGAGCTGAAGAACTGAGGGACAGCGCCCAGGCCCAGAGTTCAAGCTCCACTACCGACAAAAAAAAGAAAAACAGAATAAATGCTCATTGACATATGGAAATAAATTGTATTTGTAAAAGATCCCCACTAAGTTTAAAAACAGCCGGAGAGCTCTAAAGGGGTTTCTGGAAATTTGCCTTCTTTGTGGGTGCGAGGAAAGGGGGAGTTGATCCAAGTGGTAGCTGAGCAATCTGGATAGGCAGAGAGCTCCTGCCCCCCTCCAGCCTCCCAGATTCCCGTCCCTGCTGCCATGTGGGTGTGGAAGGAAGCCCAGGCCCTTCGGGGTGGCTTCTAGAACTCTCACTGCTGACCCTGCAGAGATCTGCGGCATCTCATCTGCATCCAGGCTCTTTTTTTTTGGGGGGGGGTCTGGTCGTGGGTCCTGAACTCTGGGCCTGGGCACTGTCCCTGAGCTCTTCAGCTCAAGGCTAGCGCTCTACCACTTGAGCCACAGCACCACTTCTGGCTTTTTTCTTTTTGCTTATGTGGTGCTGAGGAATTGAACCCAGGGCCTCATGCATGCAAGGCAAGCGCTCTACCACTGAGCCACCTTCCCAGCCCTGATCCAGGCTCTTGAAGGAACTTTTCTGCCAATAGCTGGGGTGTAAAATCTGCAGCCTACTGTTTTTTGTTTTGTCCCTTCCTTCCTTTCTTCCTTCCTTCCTTCCCCCCTTCTCCCTTCCTCCCTTCCTCTCTTCCTTTCTTCTTTCCTTTTTATTTGTTTCTTTCTTCTTTCTGATAAAGCAAAGCTCATACAGAAGTGGTACTAAGGAGAATGCTAATCTCTGTGGTCACCTGGCTTCTCTGTGCACAGAGAGAGCAAGGGTGTCCTCAGAGAAACCAGGAAGTTCTTGGCCAAGCAGGTTAATCTTTTGTAGCCTTATGGTTCTGGAGTCTGAGCACTAGTGAGTGACACAGGAAGTTCCCCTTAGCCTCAGCAATCATTGACTCATCAGTCTGCATTGGGCAGGACCTTGTTCTGACTTCTATTTACACTTGAAGATTAGCCATTTCTCCTGAACACAGAGGGACCACAGAAGATATAAATGCAGCCATTTTGGTTTGCACACTGCTATTTTGACTTTTTCTTTTTTTAAAACTGTTATGAGTCAAAAAGACCTAAATTTAATTTCTTTGCTCCACCCAATTATTAGCATTGTAATTTGGGGAAGTTGCTTAAACTCTCTAAGCCACTTTTTCTTGGTCTGGGAAGTAGGAAGCATAACATCTAATTGATATAGAATCTTCTTCTGTTATGAATGGAGACAACTATATATATATATATTTTTATTTTTTATTTTTGTCGGTCATGGGGCTTGAACTCTGGGCCTGGGCACTGTCCCTCAGCTCTTCAGCTCAAGGTAGATGCTCTACCACTTGAACCACAGTGTCACTTCTGATTTTCTGGTGCTTAATTGGAGATAAGAATCTCACAGACTTTCCTGCCTAGGCTGGCTTTGAACCTCGATCCTCAGATCTCAGGCTCTTGAGTAGCTAGGATTATAGGTGTGAGCCACCAGCGCCTGGCAACAAAATATATTTTCATAAAAAACAAATTTATATCTCTTTATAGTTGTCATGGGTATCTTGAAATACTGGCCAGGTCTGTTGCTCCTTCAAATTTATGTTAAATATTTAACCTGATGTTGGAATTAGTCATTTAATAACTGATTTTCTTTGAATACGGTATGTTTGACTTTATAAGTTTAAGAAGATGACCCTCAGACAAGATCCACAGGCTTCACCAGACTGCCATAAATCCACAGTACAGAAGGGCTAAGAACCTAGGGGAATACAGGGCTAGCCCAAGACCACCCTTACTTCTGATGTCATTTGTAAGCTCTTGGCCCAAGACAATCCTCAGGTTGATAAGTCACTAGAAGGACTTAAAAAATTTACCACAAGCAATTATACTGATGGGCATGGAACAGGATATACCAAGGGTAAAGCTTCTGGTGTCCTCTTCCAGTACAGTCATGGGCAATGCCCATCTTTCCTGGCAATGACATTGGCAACACACATAGAATGTTGTCACCAAGGATGCTCACTTGAGAGTTGTTATTGGGTCTCAGACAGGTAGATACAGTGGATGACCTTTCTGGATGATTTTCTTACCTCCAGTCCTCTGGGTGATGGAGCTGATGCTTTCAAAGGCCCCACCATCAACCATATTGTTAGACTTATGGGGGGGGGGTCAAAGCTCACCCAGGCAAACAAAGTTCTTATCAGGCAGGACATTCCAGGGCTTAGCAAACCCACTCTGGAGCAGAGACCAAAGGCCAGGCCTCTCTCCAAGGAGAGTCAATGTCTTTATTACATATACCTCACTCTGGCAACTGCTATGGAGCTGCGGGCCCTGGGGTGGTTGGAGGTGGAGGAGCTGGGGTGGGGAGTCAGCCAAGACATGGTTGTAGTAACTGTAACATGCCAAAGGGGAACGTGTGTGTGTGTGTGTGTGTGTGTGTGTGTGTGTGTTCATTCTGTAGACAGTGCTTCCAGAGGCAACAGAATAATGTCAATGATTAAAAACATCTCTTAGCCTGGGCTTAGTACATCACTTATCTCATTGTTGTTTTGTTTTGTTTTGTGTTTTTTGAACAGGCTTTCACTCCATAGCCCAGGCTAGTCTTGAACTTTCTATTCTCAGCTTCCCAAGAGCTGGAATGATAGCTGTGATGACCAGACTTGGCCAGTGCCTACCATGTTGTTCCATTCAATCTTCAGAATAGATGGAACAAAGGAACGATATGCAGCCTGTGAGAAGCAGGGCCCTGGGAGCTGGGGAGATTGCATGGTCATGGGGTAAGGGAGGCAGCACATGGCCGCCTGGCCTCCCTCCCCCTCCAGGTGGTTCAGACAGTGTCCTGTGGCCAGAGTCAGCAGATATTTTGCAGATTCAGGTATCTGCTAATGTCAGGTTGGTGCTAGAAAGCTTACTCAGTCTGAGGGATGGCTCGCTCTGGAATGTACCACACGGGTGTTTCCATGAGGTCACAGCTGTGCGGTGTGCAGCGGCGCAGGGCAGGCCTGCGGGGAGCTGTCGCCAGTCACCCCTGGCCATTTCCAAGAGCCCTCTGTGTGCATGCTGAAAAGCCACTCATTCTGGACACTTCTCATAAGGGGTCTTCCCTAGGAATAAGGCTCTTTCTCGCACCAAATTCTCCTCCTTTTTCTAAAACACATGAACAATCAAACCTCCTCCACCGCGCTTCCCATCCCCCTCCACCACGCTTCCCCCTCCCCCTCTCCCTCCCCTCCCCTACGCTTCCCCTCCCCCTCCCCCCGTGCTTCCCATCCCCCTCCACCACGCTTCCCCACCCCCCTCTTCTAGCAATCATTTCTACAGGTGTCCTGGTTCTATAGTCGTGCATGCACACAAACCTGCTCAGTTCACCTGCTTTACATTCCTGTCATTCTGCTTTTTGTTCCTGAGCTTCTTTTTGCTCAAGGCTAGCACTCTACCACTTTAGCCACAGCACCACTTCCAGCTTTTTCTATGTATGTGGTACTGAGGAATGGAACCCGGGGCTTCATGCATGCTAGGCAAGCACTCTACCACTAGACCACATTCCCAGCCCCATGTCATTCTGTTCTTTAAGTGTATATTAATTGTTTGAGGGGACTTTACCATGGTATTTCACACATACATAACTGTACTTTAATCAGATTAACCCTTCTGGTACTCTGTTTTCCCATCCCTCCACCCGCCCCCCCCCCCGCCCCCGGTATTCAACAGCTTTCAATAAATTCCATTATGCCCCAGCTTCAGATGTAGATATAAAGTATTTCATTATTATTCACCCTCCATCATTCTCTTTTCCTTTTTCCATCCACATTCACAAACATTGTTATACACATGTTTGTGTGTAACATGTGCACATGCCACACACACACCTATGATCACGTGTGCATTACTATGTATATTTATCTTTGAGTTCTGGCTTTTACATATGAGAAAAGTCTTACTTCACTGAGTATGCTGATCTCCGCTTCCATTCCCTTGTCTGTAAATGGCATCATTTCACTCCTCTTTATAGCCATTAATACTCTGTTGTGGGGTGACATGTGTATGTACCGTATTTTCATGAACAGTTGTTGGGCATCTGGGCTGTGTGCCTAGTGACTAGTGATACAGTGTTATAGTCAATAGTATTACAGCAACATGGGTATGGACTTAGCCATTTCCGGGTGGCTGCTCTGGGCTGCATGTAGTTTGTACCTCAACCTGTGACCAGTCTACCCTCTGCCAAGGCCCCAGGATGTCTGTGTGGTTCTTTGACTGGGCTACCACTCTGCTCTCATGACTATTCAGAGCACAGCTCTTTCAAGTGGTCCCCTGACTGTACTGTGGACCCCACAGGGATGGCCTGGCTCCTGGCTGCATCTCAGCACTTACCATGCTGCCTGACATCTAGAAATCATTTCTTGAAAGCCAGGTTCTAGTGGCTCACACCTATAATCCTAGCTACTCAGGAGGCTGAGATCTGAGGATCGCTGTTTGAAGCAAACCCGAAGCAAGAAAGTCCATGAGATTCTTGTTTCCAATAACTACTCAGAAAAAGCTGGAAATAGTACTGTGGCTCAAGTGGTAGAGTGCTAGCCTTGAGCAAAAGAAGCTCAGAATCAGCACCCCGGCCCAGAGTTCAAGCCCCAGAACTGGCAAAATAAATAAATAAATAAAAATTGTTGAATGAATAGAAATTAATCTTCTGGGCCCTTGATAAATTAGTTGGCTGTGGCTCCTGTAATGTATTACCACAAATGGAGTGGCTCAAAGCAATAGGCTGACATTTATTCTCTTGGGGGTCTGCATGCCAGAAGTCTAGTATCATTAGGTTGAAATTAGGGTGACAGAAAGTTACAACTCCTCTGGAGACTCTAGTGATGATCCATTCCTGCCAGCCTCTAGTGTCTATGGCCTGGGCTTATAGCCATAATCTCCTTTCAGGTCCCATTGCCTTCTCCTGAACATCAAATCTACTTCTGCTTTACTCTTTCTGACTTTGCTTCCTTTTCCTCCTTTCCTTTCTTCCTTCCTTCTTTTCTATCTTTCTTACTCTCTTTCTTCCCCTCCCCCTTTTTTTTGTCAGTTGTGGGGCTTGAACTCTGGGCCTGGATCCTGTCCCTCAGCTCTTCAGCTCAAAGCTAGTGCTCTACCACTTGAGCCACAGCGCCACTTCTGGTTTTCTGGTGGTTTATTGGAGATTAGAGTCTCAAGGACTTTTCTGCCCTGGCTGGCTTTGAACCGTGATCCTCATTACAGGTGTGAGCCACTGGTGCCTGGCTTCTTTCTCTCTCTCTCTCTCTCCTTCTCCCTTCCTTCCCTTCTCTTCCCTCCCTTCCTCCCTTCCTGCCTTCTTTCTTTTTTCTTCTTTCTGTATACTACTGAATGTATAGTACTGCTAGTACTGAAGCTTGAACTCCGGTCCTTGTTTTCTTCCTCAGTTGTTTCTTTTTTTTCTTTACTCAAATCTGGTGCTCTACCACTTGACCCACAGCTCTACTTCTTGCTTTTTTGGTAGTTTATGAGATGAGAGTCTCATAGACTTTCTTTCCCAGGCTGGCTTCAAAACTGAACCCTCAGATCTCAGCCTCCTAAGTAGCTACTCATGAGGTGCCAGCACCTGGCTCCGCTTTACTCTTGAAAGGACACAAGAGGGCTATCAGAATCAGTTAGCTAGTCCAGGATAATCTTCCATTCCTAAATCCTTCATCCCACCTGCAAAGACCCTCTCCTTCGCTATATGCAGTAGTATGTTAAGGGGGGGCAAGGGTCCCCTCAGCTCCCAGTTTTCACGCAGTTTACAGATTTGAGATTCATGATAAAAAGCATTTCAAGGGTCTCACAAAAGGAGACCCTGATAAAGTCTAAGTTTAGCAGTGGTTGATTTTAGTAACATGAATGCAGTAGGTTAGAAACAGGGAAGGGAAGAGAAACCTCTGCCTCTCACATGAGCGATGGGAGTGAAGAACATTCAAAATTATGTCTCCTAGAGGGATGCTAGTGGCTCACTCCTGTAATCCTAACTATTGAAGAGGCTGAGATCTAAGGACTGTAGTTTGAAGCCAGCCCAGGCAGAAAAAGTCTGTAAGACTCATCTCCAATTAACTACCATACCCTCCCCCCATCCCCCGGCCCCTCCAACACACACACACAAAGCCAAGTGGTTGAGCACAAAAGCTCAGGGACAGTGTTGAGGCCCTGAGTTGAAGCCACAAGACAGGTGTCATATACAGGTGTCATATGTGTGTGCACACGCACACACACACACACACACACACACACACACACACACATATCATGGCTCTTGTGTGAGGGATTTCTGGAATCCACACCTAGACACCTGGTCAGGTCACCTAGCAACCTCTATCCACTTTGCTAGGTTTCCAAGTAGGGACACTGGACTTAAGGTGGACTTATTGCCCCAAACAGTTAAATGGTTCTTTTTTTATTGGTTGGTCATGGGGCCTGCACTCTGGGCCTGGGCACTGTCCCTCAGCTCTTCAGCTCAAGGCTAGTGCTTACCACTTGAGCCATAGCAGCACTTCTGGCATTTTCTGCTTATGTGGTGCTGAGGAACTGAACCCAGGGCCTCATGCATGCAAGGCAAGCGCTCTACCACTGAGCCACCTTCCCAGCCCCTTAAATGGTTCTTATCATACTTCTAATCCTGCCCAGCATACTGGCAAATAAATGTATTTATTGTCTCTTTACCTATTTAAAGAATCTGCACCCCTGTGTGTGTGTATATGTGTGTGTATATGTGTGTGTATGTGTGTGTATGTGTGTATGTGTGTATGTGTATATGTGTATGTGTGTATATGTGTGTGTATGTGTGTATGTGTGTGTATGTGTGTGTATATATATGTGTGTATGTGTGTGTATATATATGTGTGTATGTATGTGTATGTGTGTATGTGTGTATATATGTGTGTATGTGTGTATGTGTGTATGTGTGTATATGTGTGTGTATGTGTGTATGTGTATATGTGTGTGTATGTGTGTATGTGTGTGTATGTGCGTATATATGTGTGTATGTGTGTATATGTGTGTATGTGTGTATGTGTGTGTGTATGTGTGT
>NW_012267233.1:14901825-14914721 GCF_000151885.1 Dipodomys ordii | reverse complement strand
TGTGTGTATGTGTGTATGTGTGTATGTGTGTATATGTGTGTGTATGTGTGTATGTGTGTATGTGATTGTAATTTAAACCCATGAGCTTGCGTTTGCTAGACAGGCATGCTACCACTTCCACCAGTCACAAGTACAGAACTTCTTAACATCTGGAAGGAGAAGACAACTATTTCTCGGTTTTGTATCTCCCTGTTCTGTTCATATATTTGACATCTAAAAGGGGAGGAGAGCTTGCTGCCCTGAGTTTAGGGTTTTAATTCCTGAGTCTGGTCCTTCTGATAACTCACTTGTTTTCTTTGCTTTTCCCCGTGTCCTCATCTATCTATCTTGCCTCAGTTGCATGCAGAGGAACTCAGCATTAGGCAGTGGTCAGCTGTGGGGATGGGTGGTCATGCTCTTGAAAAGAGGAAAGCACAAAGAAGCCAGGTCACTTAGTCACAGAGGGAAGCAGGGTTGGGAGGGGAAGGGGATAGGGACACCTGCTCCCTCCCCCTGCCCCCCCACTTCTAGTCCCGAGAAAGCCAACAGTAGACTGGGGCTCTTGGGGAAGGCCATCATGCCTGTGTGGAGAGCCTGCAGGACAATAGACGGCATAAGAACCAGGAATGACCACTGAGCTTGCTGAGCCTGACCCTCAGCTCGCCTCCAGCTGCCCTGCCCCATCCCGCCCTGCCCTGCCCTGCCCTGCCCAGGCAGGTTCTGCTGGTGGTGCAGCTCCATAAAGGAGAGAAGGAGGAAAATCCTTCTGGCATCCCTCCCTGAGGACCAGGGAGTGCTTTGTGTGGGACCATGTCTTTCTCCTGCGGTATCTTCCCTGTGCAACCGCTCTGATGGCTCTGTAGAGCTGGAGAGGCGGGCTCAGGGGCAGCAGGCCCTACATTGCCTCCAGAGGAGCAGGCAGCAGCAGATCACGTGGAGGTCAGAGGGGGAGGAGTGCGCTCTAGGTTGGCATGTTAAAGCCAGCATAGGCCCACAGGCCCTTAGTCCCCAACCATGGAATTGTAAGAAAGTAGGGAGGGGCTGGATGACTGAGTTCAGCAGCTTTGTCTGTGCTGGCCCCTATTTGGGGGTGGGGGGAGGGGCTTTGCTCTCAGTGGTTCAAATAATTTCCCCATGTATCTTGGGTTTTTGTTGTTTTGTAGAGACTTGGTAATCCAGATTGTGTTTTGTTTTGTTTTGCACTCTCCAGATGTTCTTATAAACTGTCTGAGCTCATAGTTGCTCAGTGGCCACATCATGGCCAGGTACCCCCCGGGCTGAGGAAGGCTATTCACCTGACACTTGCATCAGGCCTGTGCCTTTGCCTTCAGCAGAAACCCTGGGCTCTCCCTCGGCTGGGGCCACGCTTGAGAGGCTCTTCCTGGTCTGGGAGCCCAGTAGGGGAACGGCAAGTGCGGACAAGGTTCAGCCCTGATACCTTATTTTTCAGACATGTAACTCCAGGGTCTCTGCTAACACCTAGCTGGATGGAGCTGGGCAGGGATGGGGGGGGGTAGGCACAGAATCCACATTTCCTCCCAGGTGCGCTCTGAGGAGTTGTATGCCTGGGTACCTGGGGGGGGGGGGGTCTCAGCTCTGTCTCTCTGGAATCCTGGGAATGTCTCTACCTATTTTTATGTTCATTTTTTTGGTGCTGGTCCTGGGGCTTGAACTCAGGGCTTGGGTGCTATTCCTGAGCTTTTGTGCTCAAGGCTAGTCCTCTACCACTTGAGCTACAGCTCTACTTCTGGCTCTTTTGGTAGTTAATTGGAGATAAGAGTCTTAAGGGCTTTCCTGCCTGGACTGGCTTCAAACGGCGATCCTCAGATCTCAGTCTCCTGAGTAGCTAGGATTACAAGTGTGAACCACCAGCACCTGGCTCTACCTATTTTTAACAACTTATTTATTTGTACTGGGGCTTAAACCCAGGGCTTTCTGTATAATTAACTAGTTCTCTACTACTGAGCTGTACTTCACCCCTTTTAAATTTTATTTTGAGACAGATTCTAAGTGGTCCAGGTTGGCCTCAAACTCACAATTCTTCTGTCTCAGCCTTCCAAGAAGCAGTGATTTTGGGCCTGTACCACTAGGCCCTTTTCTCTAACTGACCGGCTGTCATCACGAATAGCTACTGTGGGATGCTCGCAGAGCCAGTGGCATTGGGTTCGCTTCTGATCTGGTTCTGGGCCTGCACAGAGAGCCTGGTGCCTAACGTCAGACAGCTTCTGCCTTCAGCAGAAAGCCTACGCTGCCCCGTGGTGCTGGCTCTGCGGTAGGTGAGAGGTAGAAGTGAGTCAGATAGGGCGCCACCTCAGAGAGGCTCCTTGAACCGGGGCCCAATAGATGAATCAGAACTGGAAATCCAATGGGAGAAGTGAGGACAAGGTTCAGCCTTGGTGTCTTCTCATTTGTCAGCTGTGCCCCTCGCTTCCCTCCTCGGGGCCTTCCGTCTCCGGATCCCAACTCCACTCTCCCCTTACCTGACAAGCACTTCTTATCCCTTAGGTGCACGTTGGAGTCTCGCTGATTGCTCTCATGTGTCAGCTGCTCTTGTTTGATAATCTCATACTTGTGTTCTTTGCTTCTGTCCCACAGGACAGGGAGAGGGCCTGCCTTGTTCCTTTCAGTGTCCAGTGTCCAGTAAATGTTTACTGAATGAAGAAGAAAGCTGTTCTACAGAAGAGACTGGTGAAGAGGAGGGAATCTCAGAAGGAAGGGGCATCATGACCCTCAAGACCAGGACTCTCGGCCTGGTGCTCTTCCTTCTTTTTTTATTCACTCTCTTCCTCCCTTCTTGCTTGTTGTGTCTCTTAGTGGGGGCTGCTCTCTGGCATAGAGGGCATGGATTTAGGGCTGACAGGATTTAGATGGTCTTGGGTATCTACTTTCTGTGTAACCAGATATGTTCGCTTAACTAATGGCTTCCAAATAGAGTCAATTTTGAAAACCTGTGAGTGTAGAAAGGCAAGAAGATGAGCGGGTTAGCCTGGCTTCTCCAGGTGGGCCCTAGAAGCAATCCTATGTGTCCTTATAAGATGGAGGAGAGAGTGATTTGATGCAACACAGAAGAGAAGGTAGTGTGACTAGAGAGCCGAAACTGGCGTGGTGTGGCCACAAGCCAGACGCCACGTGATGTGGGAAGAGGCGAGGCACATGGCCTCTGGATGGGCCCAGCCCTGCCGACACTTTCATGCGGACTTCTGCTTCCGGGATACATTTCTGTCGATTTGTTACCGCAGTCCTGGAGACCGAGAAGCAGGGGTGGGGGTGGGGAGAAGCCGAGCTGCCCCTACAGTGGGATAGTCCCTGGCCTCCTACTCCACAAGTGACAAAGTAGTTTCCCGGACCCTCGGACCCGTGGCAGAATGGTGAGAAGAGGCTATGTTGTATTCGGGTTGGGCTAAGAGGATTTTTAAAAACTGGTTTATAAGTCCCAGGAGTTAGAAATGGAAAACTATCCACTAAGGATGTTTACCAGGCAGCTGGGTGCCCAGCCCACTGGGAATGCAGGGAGAACAAAGACAGAGAAGGAAGGCCTTTGCCCAGAGCAGCCCACAGCTCGGCAAGCTCCTGGCTGAGCGTGTGGTGACGCCATGCTGGGTATGTGCAGATGCTGGGCTGGGACTGGAGCTTTTGGGGTGCAGTGATGCTCAAGCCTGTGGGGCTGCCACTATCCAGAGGGCAGGTGCCTCGCTGCACAGGAAAGGACTGGAAGCTGGAGGTTCCCCAGCCAAAGCAGCTACTAGGAGCCACTTGGCTCCAAGGCTCAAGGGCCAGGGCCACTTGGCTCAAGTTTCTCGGAGTCAAGAGGAGGGTAGGGGCAGAACTCAGCGTGGAGTCCTGCCTGACCCAAAAGGAAGTTCATGGGGTGAAGTGTGGGGCTGCCAAGCTCCAAGGGGACTTTGGAGGTGTACAGTGTGGGACACAGGGCTGGAAATAGCAGGCCAGGGGCCATGGCTGGCTGGGAGAAGCCCACAGGCGACACTGTCCTGGGGACAGCTGTTTTGTTTTTTTGTTCTTTTTAAAATCAGTTGTGGGGCTTGAACTCTGGCCCTGAGCGCTGTCCCTCAGCTCTTCAGCTCAAGGCGAGCGCTCTACCACTTGAGCCACAGTGCCACTTCTGGTTTTCTGGTGGTTAATTGGAGATAAAAGTCTCATGGCCTTTCCTGCCCTGGCTGGCTTTGAACCGCAACCCTCAGATCTCAGCCTCTTGAGTAGCTTGGATTACAAGCGTGAACCACGGGCCCCGGCAACAGTTGTCTTCTTAGGCCCATGATTAACTGTGTTCACCGGGTCCTGGCAGTGGATGGATGTCTAGAGCACAGAGGAGCCTCCAGGCTCCCCCACCACAGGTGCACAGTCTGGGTGGTGTTTGCCCTGGGCCCAAGGGCTCAGTGGATGGATGGTAATATTATGTGAGCTCTTGCCAGATGCCCCCTCTGGGCACTGGACCAAAAAGTGCTACCTGCTCAGCCCAGGGGCTAGTGGCTGCGGCCCTGCCGCATCTTATCTTCATTCTGGGGAAACACAACAACAACAAAACCAGTGCTCTGGGAAGAGGGAGAAGTTATCAAATAAGGAAAATCAAGGACTGGGAGACAGCCAGGATTGGAAGCTGGAGGATACTGGTCAGCATTCAGCAAGCAGAACATTCCAGCACTTTTCTGAAAGAGACTTTCCTCAGGGAGAGAAGCTGCTACTTGGTCTCTTGTCACAGAGGTGATGGAGAGGACCCTAAAAATCTGACATGGGGGAAACAGTCCCAGCTTCTGTGGTACCACATGGTTCTCCGCTCTGTTTCTCATGGTATTGCTGCCCTTACTGTCCCCCCTGTTTTTCCCCTCCTAGTCTTTTCCTTCTCTCTTCCCTCCATTCATTTCATTGTGCTATGCCTCCTTGGCTCTCAATATCCTTCTGTAGGAGCCTGGAAGTTAATTTTTTTATTCTAGAAAACGTGCATGTTGTTTGTTCTACCCATTGTATGAAGTATTCTGTGGAATTTTCTCCCTCCAAAGTTGAGGCTGAGGAGGCTGAGGGGTGGGGGTGGGGGTAGCGCTGACAGTGAGTGCGCCAGGCTGTTTGCTAGGCATCGGTCCAAGTGCCCTCCTGTGTGAACTCACCATGTGATCACCTTCTTTCCAGGTGGGCAGGGGAGGCACAGAGATCAGCTCTCGTCCTAGGTAGCACAGCAGGTAAGTAGAAGAACTGGACTTCAAGCCCAGCCTGGCCCCGACCCCTCACCCTGGGACAATGTTTTCCTGACAGCCTCTGGGAAGCTCTCTCTTATACTTGTTCTAGAATTGCCTGGCAGAATGACATTGGCACTCCTCTTCCAAGTCCCTTTGAAGCCCGGATCTATGGACAGTGTCTGGACTGGTTGTCCAGGATTAGTTGTCTAGGTCCTGGGAGCATGTGGCCATCTCTCTCTGGATCCTCTGAGGGGTCTGGAGTTGGGTGGGAGGAAGGGGCTCTGGCCCAGGGCCTCCAGAACCATCTGTGTTTTGCAATGAAATCTCCTTGGGCTGTGTTATCACAATACATTATTTTTGCTCTCGGTTCAGTGCTCCAGGCCTCTTATTTGTCAGGTGCATTCTTTCCGGTTTCAGGGTAAATATGTTGTGTGTTGACTCTGCAGCTGCTTTGTTTCACTTCTAAAAAGAGAATTGAGGGGGAAGTTGCTGGTGATGCACTCATTTCTTCAACGAAGTGGCCCCTGGCCGTAGGACACTGCTGATTCCTTGGGGAAGCCAGAGATGAAATGGGTTTCAGCCCTGTGCGAATGCTCACATCTGCAGTCTAGCACTCAGGATGCTGAGGCAGGAGAATTGTGGGTTCAGAGCCTGCTTGGGCTCCAGACTGAGTTCAAGGCCTGCCTGAGCTATGCAGTGAAACTCTAAAAAACCAAACCAAAACAAGGCAAAAACTTGGTTCACTAAGATCAGCTCCACCGGCATGGAGGTCACTACAACACCATGCAGGTTGCAGTGTGAAGATCGTCTTCAGGATATGGCAGCTAGCGCTCTAGTGACAGTGTCATACAACAGGTGGTATATGTTTGAATAAGTCAGTGTGCAGAGACTCCAAATGCCTTATTTATGTAAGGCCAATGTTCAGGTGTACTTGCATTTCTCCCGTGTCAGTACAGATGAATGTAGCAATCTTGACTCGTGGAATGGCTCCATTCCACAAGGTCTTTTAGGGACTTAGTCCACTGTACTTTGTTGCCTTGTTTCACCGTGTTGAAAGGTGTGTCTTCATCCATATGGCCACATGGGTGTTCCAGCAAGAATGGAGATGCATACTGATGCTTTAAGACCCAGCCCTGCTGGAAAGCAGTCTGGAGGTTCTTCAAAAAACTAAACATAGACCTTCCCTCCAGCCCAACCATACCACTTCTAGGCATCTACCCTGAGCATCATAAACCAGGATATGATGAGGATACCTGTACATCCATGTTCATGGCTGCACTATTCACAAGAGCCAAGATATGGCTATTGTGATGCCCCATAATAGATGAGTGGATCCAAAACAGGTGGTATATATATATATATATATATATTCATATATATATATATGAACACAGCAACTAGGAAGAATAAAATAATGTCATTTGCAAGGAAATGGATGGAACTAGAACAAATCATATTAAGTGAAGTAAGCCAAGATCAGAGAGGTAAATGGCACGTGTTCTCACTGCTATGCAGAAGTTAGATCTAAAATGCACTGGGATATGACAAATTACACAGGATTCTAAATACTCACAGTAAGACCAAAAGAGGGTAGTCTTAGGAGAGAATCACAAAGGTGCAGTACCCACGTGCCTCTTCATATGTATATAAAATAATATACATACTGAAACAAACTCCTAAGATATGGAAACAAAAGACTTTTTTTTTTCTTTTTCGGATGATTCTATCTTCTTTACCTTACATACAGTGCATTGATGTGCATCTCTAAAGGATGTTGGGGACAAGGGCATAGAACTTGAGGAAAAAGGGTGAAAAAGTGCATCCGTGGAGCGCACCGGACACGGATGGAAGTGAATTATACAGCTGTGGGCAGAGATGGGAAGGAGGGACTGGGAGAGAATGAAGGAACAGATGACACTGTACGAAAGGAAAGGTACTCGTTATCTGACTCATGTAAACATATATCACCTCTATCATAACAATAAAGTAAAAAAAAGACCCAGCTCCAAAGGTGTCTCACAGATCCTGCTGGCCAGGATTTGGTCATCTGGCTGTATCTGGTCGTAAGGCAAATTTGGAAATGTAATCTATAGTCAGAAGTGTAATGTGAAAGAAAGGGAAAAAAGGGATATTATCTCTATTACTCTGTTACTCAGAGCTGTGTCTTGATTTAGGAATAGAGTGTTGTTAGGTAGAAATTCGAGTGGGAGGGTACTCCAAGTGAGTTCCAGGAAACAGCAGAGGTAAGGAAGACAGAAGATGGAGAGAGTGATTATCAGGCATAATTGGAGTTGATGCTGAGGATGCTGAAATCTATATATGGATGGAAACAGTGAGGCCTTCTTTCCCTCCCTCCCTCCCTCCGTTCCTCCCTCCCTCTCTCTCTCTCTCTTTCTTTCTTGTAGTACTGGGGTTTGAACTCAGGGTCTAGGCACTGTCCCTGAGCTGCACTGTCCCTGAGCTTCTTTTGTTCAAGGCTGCCACTCTACCACTTGAGCCACAGCGCCACTTCTGGCTTTTTCTGTTTATGTGGTACTGAGGAATTGAACCCAGGGCTTCACACATGCTAGGCAAGCACTGTACCACTGAGCCACATTCCCAGCCCCAAGGCCTCATTTTTTTTTTTTTTTGAGCTGCTCAGTGGAGCATGACCCTTGCCACCTATGCACTGTTATCCAAAACACTTTAAGCAACCACACAGGCTGCGTGCATACACGCAGTCCTACTCAGGAAAGGGAACGGCAAACTGATAGCAATCTAGATCCTATCAAAATCTTGCCTTCCCAAGGAGGTGCTGTTTGTCCGGACTTTTCAGCAGTGATTTTTGTATGCATGCCGACTGCAGGAAAGTTCTATACGTGCCTGTGCTAGCACTGTCCTAGCACAAAACCTCGACGGGGCGGAGTTTCATGTTGAGCCCTTAGAGGAGCCGGCCGCATAAAGAACACTTTGGTGTTTCCAATAAAACGTTATTAAAGCAAGGTGTGGTGCACATTCCAGAGTCAGGGACAAGAGGGTCTTGCGTTTGAGGCCAGTCTGGCTACACAATGAGACACCATCTCAAAGAAAACAACCATTGCAACAATAACAACCATTTCCTCAACACTACAAAATTGCCCACAATTTCATTCACTGTAGAAGATGGTATTATTTTTTTTTTCGTTATGTAAGAATCCACCCAGGGCTCAGTGGTAGAGTGCTTGTGTAGCATTCATGAAGCCCTGGGTTTGATTCCTCAGTACCACATAAACAGAAAAAGCCAGAAGTGGCGCTGTGACAGCTCAAGTGGTAGAGTTCTAGCCTTGAGCAAAAGAAGCTCAGGGGACAACAGCACCCAGGCTCTGAGTTAAAGGCCCAGGACTGGCAAAAAAACCAAAAAACAAAAAATCATGTTTCATGTAAGATGGGCCACTCAGGAAGCTAAATATCTCTACTTGTATATTTTTACATTAAAAATTACAGTATTAATGTAAATCTCTTTAAGAATAATAACAATTCATAGGTAAAATAGTAAAACGTTTTACTCAAAATGCTCTCTTTCGGAAAAGTTCATGGAAGCCTTTATGTGCTGCCTCTATCAGTCAGACTTCATCATTTTTGACTTTATAAAGTGCCCAAAACAACAGGGGGTGTAAGGATACAGTTTATTATGGAGCTTGTACAGGTTTCTGTGTGTGTGTGTGTGTGTGTGTGTGTGTGTACACGTGTGTGTGCGTGATTGGGAAGAAAGTTAACATTTTCTGATTTAAAAACTTTTAATCTTGTTAGAAAATGTTTTGTACCGAGGTTATGTTTCCTTTTCCTTGCACAATTGTTTATAAAAATTCACTCTGAAAAATCTGGGTCATTTTACTATTAACCCACAGCATTTGTACCGTGTTGCTTTTTAATATATTAAAAACAAAAAGGAATGTGTCCTTAAAAAAAAAAAAAAGAATCCACCCAGGTATATCTTGAACTGTGTTGCTCTGTCTTTAGCATTCAACGCTTCAGACTTGTATTAAGGCATTGGCTATGGCTAGGTAGTAAGAAGTCCAGGTACTGGAAATGGAAGAGGCACAGTTCCAAATTTCCAAGAGCTCATTGTGGGGCAGGGACAGGGCTGTGTGGCAGGTGTGATGGACAGGAAAGTAGCGAGCACGGGTGACATCTGTACGAAGTGTTGTAAAAGGTGGGACAGGGATCGGGAGAGGAAGGTCGAGGCAGGCTTTCTGGAGAGCTTCATCTTGGAGGTTGAATAAAGGTAAGTAATGTGAGGAGTAGTCCAAAGAATATTCCAGGCAGAGGGAACAACTTAACAAAGTCATGTAGAAATGAGAGAGGGTGGGGCCAAGGTGGTTAGGGACCTGTAAGTGGTTCCACGTGGCTCTGTGTTAGGGAGAAGGCAGGAGACACAGCTCTGGAGGCAGCTAGGGGCCCCGTAGCTATGCTAAGGGGTTTGGGCTTTTGCCAAAGAGTCTGCGCAGTCCTGGCAGACGATCAGGTTCGTGTCTGAGCAATGTCATTTACAAAAAGTGTTCATGCAGTGCTACTGTGGGCATGGCCTCACTCACACACCCACGGGGCCCTCTCCATACACCCGTGAGGAGCATCTGGCCTGGCTTGAGAAAGGATGCAAATGCATAGGTATCGACCATCAACAGTCTGATTTTATTGTGGGGTTCAGAGAAATGGAACCAGCAGGTCAAGATAAGCCTGAAGCCAAGGTGGGTAGGGGGTTGAGGGCAGGTCCTTTGTGCCCTGGTGGCCTTGTTTATCCCACAAGTGCCCCCTCTCCCCCCCCTCCCCATTGTAGGGCTTGAAGTCAGGACCTGAGCACTGTCTCTGAGCTTTTTGCTCCAGGCTAGCACTCTACCACTTTGAGACATAGCACCACTTCCTGCTTTTGAGTAGTTAATTGGAGAGAAGAGTCTCACAGCCTTTTCTGCCTGGGCTGGCTTTGACTCTCGATCCTCAGATCTCAGTCTCTGGAGGAGCTAGGATTATAGATGTGAGCCACCAGTGCCTTGTATGTATGCGGGTGACCTGTGAGCAGCTTGCGCCTCCAGGCTCTTTGACTCGCTGCTCACAGGGCTTGTGTGAGTCAGGGGAGACTGCCACCCTGACCCCGCTCCATGTGTTGGTGTGTGCCTCTGGTACACTCTGGGACAGGCTCAGCAGTGATCTGGTGAAGTCGAGAGGGCTTGGTGCTCATTTTACTGTTCCCGATGCTGAAAGGGAGGTTTGCAATGGGCTGATGCTGATAAGGGAAAGGGAGGTGCAGGGAAAAGGAAGGGGTACTCAATCACTGATATTTCTTTGGTACAAGGCTAGTGTGATGGGTTGAATTGTGTCCTCTCATGAGATGTATTGGTCCTAACCCCAGTACCTGTGGATGCGACCTAACCTGTAAAAGGGGTCTTTGCAGGTCTAGTTCAGAATCTCTATGTGAGTCAAGAGCCAGTAATTTACATTTGTAATCCTGGCTACTCAGGAGGCTGAGAGCCAAGGATTGTGGTTCAAAGCTAGCCCAGGGAAGGACAAGTCCATGAGATCTTTTATCTCCAGTTAACCACAAGAAATCTGGAGGTGGAGCTGTGGTTCAAGCTGTGGTTCAAGCACATCAGCCTTAAGTGAAAAAGCTAAGAGACAGTACCTGGGCCTTGGGTTCAAGCCCCACCACTGAGACAAAAAAAAAATCTCCATGTAAGACCTTCAGGTTTGCTTGTTTGTTTTTTTGTCTATCATGGGGCTTGAACTCTGGGCCTGGGCGCTGTCCCTCAGCTCTTCAGCTCAAGGTAAGTGCTCTGCCAATTGAGCTAATGTGCCACTTCCAGTTTTCTGGTGGTTTATTGGAGATAGGAGTCTCATGGTCTTTCCTGCCCAGGCTGGCGTTGAAACATGATCCTCAGATCTCAGCCTCCTGAGTAGCTAGGATTACAGGCATGAGCCACCAGCGCCCAGCTTAAGACCTTCAGGTTTTGAGAGTGAATTCCAAGTCTAGAATCCTCATAAGAGAAAGGGGAGAGCTCTGGTCTCCAGGGAAGCTGGCCATGTGGAGAAGGAGCAGAGATTGAGGAGCTAACAGCCATCATCCAGAAGGGGAAGAGGCAAGGGAGAATCTTCCCTTAAGACCATGGGGAATCGAGGCCTGCCTACACCACCATTTGGATGCTGTGGTAGTAGTCCCTAGATTTGATCTTCAGACTCTTAATAGAATTCCTGTCATCATCAATCACCTGGTCTGTGATTATTTGTTGTGGCAGCCACAGGAAAAATACAGCTGGTAAACACAGCAGGCCAGTGTCTCCTGTCCCCACAGCAGACTGCAGTAATCACCCAGTATTCCTTCCTACAAACCAGCACCAGGCCAGCAGCTCTGGAGTGTGCATGCTCTGGGCTACCACCCAGTGTTGACCTTTAGGGCCTCCCACATGTGACCCCTGGGTCAGGGGAAGGGCGTAGGACCCCTGTAAGCAGGAACAGTGATTGCCAGTCTTTGAACATCTCTGGGGACCACTCTGCTTTGGAGCCAGGCTCCCTGCAATTCTATCATTAGCCCAGAAATTGTAGCTTTATCTCCTCTTCCACCCTCCCCCCCCCCGCGAGGTAAATATATCACCCACAGAGATTTAGGCAGCAAAATCCACCTGAGTGAGTCAATGAAATAAAGGCATTGGGGCCTGGATTGAAGGAGTTATGAAATTCCTGAGGGACCGATGAGATGTGGCCTGGCTGGGTCTTTAAGGAACAGAAATTCTCCAGATAAGGAAAGAGACAAGCTCCTACACCACCTCCATAAGGGGACTTTCCTTATTTTTGTGACTAGGGCTCCTTCTTCACTCCGGACTTCTCCCTGTCCTGTTTTCCAAGCTTATTACTCCACTTTGCAGCATTCAGAAGCACTGGCTATGCTTATACAAACGCAGCCTCCTGGACTGTCTCCTAGGCACAATGCCTTAGAATCTCTGAGGACAGGACCTGGTGTCTGCATTATTATTATTATTAATTTTACTTGAGGGGTACTGGGGATCGAGCCCAGGACCTTGTGCATGTTAAGCAAACACTCTAGGCAAGCTAGGGAGTTACATCTCCTAGCCCTGGTATCTGCATTCTTAACAAGAATTCCCACTGGCACCAACTGGGAATTACTGACATCATGGCACTTTTAGCCACCATGGCTAGACTGGTCCAAAGTAGGGGTGTACTTTGGGGAGGAGCCCTATTTTCTCCTTGGGAAATTGGTCGTGTGAATGAGGGCCCCATGGCTCTCAGAACACTGTCCTCACCTTCCTGAGTAACAAAGCTGCGTCTAGGTGCAGCTCTCATGTGGCACCGGTGAGAAAGGCTTTCCTGTTTACCAGCTGAGCGGCCTTAAGCAAGCTGCCTTCAACTCCCGTCTCCCTGCTCTTCCTGGGAAAGGCAGACTACCAATAGAGCCCGTTTAAAGGGTCGTTTAGAGGAGGCAGGTGCAGAAAATGCCTCACTTGGCACGTAACACAGTGTTTACCAAGTACAACTTCTAAATTAAAAAAAGTTGTGGAAGCCGGGCGCTGGTGGCTCACGCCTGTAATCCTAGCTACTCAGGAGGCTGAGATCTGAGGAGCGCGGTTCAAAGCCAGCCCGGGCAGGAGACCGTGAGACTCCTATCTCCAATGAACCACCAGAAAACCGGAAGTGGCGCTGTAGCTCAAGTGGTAGAGCGCTCGCCTTGAGCTGAAGAGCTGAGGGACAGCGCCCAGGCCCAGA
>NW_012267233.1:14882639-14901775 GCF_000151885.1 Dipodomys ordii | reverse complement strand
CTGTAGCTCAAGTGGTAGAGCGCTCGCCTTGAGCTGAAGAGCTGAGGGACAGCGCCCAGGCCCAGAGTTCAAGCCCCACGACCGACAAAAAAAAAAAAAGTTGTGGAGAGCTCAGGCCCTGGTGACACACGCCTACAGTCCTAGCTGCTCAGGAAGCTGAGATCTGTAGATCATGGTTCAAAGCTAACCTAGGCAGTAAGATTCCCGAGACTGATCTCCATTTAAACAGCAAAAACTCAGGCATGGAGGTATGGCTCACGTGGTAGAAGTGCTAGCTTTGAGTGAAAAAGCCAGGTGAAAGTGCAAGGCTGTGAGTTCAAGCCCCAGTATGATAAGACGAGAAAACAAAGATGTAGTTATGTAAGTGCTCATGTGCACGTATGCAAACATGTGCACTCTCATGAAAATTGAGGTGATGACAGGAAAAGAAATATTGGCTAAAATCATAGAAGCTGGAGGCCAGACAGTACAGAGAAGAGACCTCCTTTAATACTAAATTAAAACAAAAAGATGAGAGAACTTGGGACTCAAGAGTGGAGGCACTGAGAGGGGAAACCTCCCAGCCGGGCCCCGTGGCTCACGCCTGTAATCCCAGCAACTCAGGAGGCTGAGATCTGAGGATCCAGGTTCAAAGCCAGCCCGGGCAGGAAAGTCTGTGCGACTCTTATCTCTAATTAACCACCAGAAAACCAGAAATGGAACTGTGGCTCAAAGTGGTAGAGTGCTAGCCTTGAACACAAAAGCTCAGGAACGGTGGCCAGGCCCTGAGTTCAAGCCCCATGACAGACAATAACAACAACAACAACAACAACCATCTGTATAGTCCAACCTATATTCCTCACCTTCTAGGCAGGGGTAGCTAACTGCTGCGCAGTGGAGATTCTGGGAGGGGGAGCCTTTCCCAAGTCCTCAGGCCAAGATTATGGCCAAACCTGCCCTATTACTTCTGGAAGAGAAGCCATTCCAGCCTTCATCTCTTCATTTCTAGACCCCCATTCTGTGTCGGCTCTCTGGGACAGGCTGCCAAGGAGAGTAGCTTTCCTGGAAGAGCCCTGTGCTGCTGCCTTGTCTGACAGGACCTCTGTAACAGGTGCTGGGAAGCAACACTTGGAGCCGTGTCACACACACATTTCAAGGAATCATCATCCATAGCAGACATGCCAAAGTTTAGGATGGATCAGCGCCATCATTACTGCATGCTCCCGGGACAGCCTGGGAACACCAAGTGCAGCAGGCAGTTAACAAGTCCTTGGAAGATGATTTATGAAAACAAAACACATGCAACTGTGAATAGACTAAAAACGATTCTGCTATACACTTTATACAAGTGAATTCTATGGATACTTTCTCACTAAAATAATGAACTGCTGAAACATGGATGGTTTCTTGGAAGGATTGTTGCTTCTTTTAAAGACACAATCACCAGCCTAGGTGGTTCAGAAATACTGGCCTGTGACCACCCATCAGTACCACAGAACCAGAACTGTCCTTACCCTGACAAACTTCTTGACTGTCCAAGTGTGTAAGGCTGGAACCGAGTGTGGTGCTGGCATATCCAGCACTTGGGAAGCAGAGTCAGGAGGACCTTGAGTTCAAAGCTAGCTTCAGCTACATATAAGACCCTGTCCCCAAAATCAAAATTAAAAAAAGAAAAAAAAGGGTGAAATTGGACAGATCCTAATAGAGCTTAACCATCACCTTCAGGTTTGGATATGCACACTGAATCATGAATAAAAATATCCATCAACCATCAATAATAATAGCTGACATGGACTGAAGAGTTACTGTGCTCAGCCTTGCCTGAGCACATTCAGCCGGTACTATAGAGGACCAAGCACACTTGGGTTGAATTGCCCAGAGTCAGGAAGCTGAAAAACGGCCAAGGAGAGTTCAAAGTCAGGTTCTAACCTTGGCTTCACTTTTTGAACATCTGGAAAGCTTTAATAACCTTGGGCAGGCTTTGATTTGGGGTGTGGCCTGAGCACCAGGCTGTTTTGCTTTTGCTGTAGTGCACCAGGTGATTCTAATAGAAACGGAATCTGCTCTGGGGTCCACATTCTTTCTCCAATAAACTAGCTGTTTACTTCTTCCTAGTACCACACCTGTACCTCAGGTAGCTGCCACTGGCAGTCTGGCTCAATTCCTTCATCTGGGGTTCGCTGAAAAGCAATCGGAATTGAAAGGGCTGCAGGCTACATCTACCTCATCAGGCCCTGTCTGATGTATGGTCTCTGTCAGCCTTCCTTCTCCACAGCTGGATACCAGGGTCTTCCTCCTCACCCGCCCAATGCCAGCCTCTCTTCACTCATCCCAACCCTTTTATCAATTCTCACCCTGGCACAGTAGATCCAGGCAGTTGGAGCTCATGAGTGTGTGTCAACCACAAGAATTTCGGGTTGGTAATCCATCCAGCCCACCCGGTGCTTAGTTCTTCTAAGTAGGCTGTGGACTTTATTCTTGGTATGTGCTGTGGACCCAGTTAAAGAACTATATACCCATCTGCCCAGCTTGTCTGAGCTAAGTCCTTGTCCGCAGCCCTGTTTCCTTCTCAAATGTGGCCCCAGTATTTCCCTCAGGGAAGCTAGATCTTGTCTGCTCCTTACCTTTGACAGCCTCTGACCTGCTCCTTGGCCAATCTCCCTTCTCATCACTCCTCTGGTGGCTTTGAACTGGAGTCCTCCTGGATGCTGCTTCCTATGAGATATTCCCTCAGAAGACCCAACCCTTGCCCAGGACCTACATAGCCAGTATTCAAGTCGAATCTGCCTTTCCAAATGCAAGTGTACAGTCCTCTGAAGTAGAGGAAAACCAGATTTAAATAGTGCAGGAAATAAAAGGAGAAACTGGAGACTAAGATTGGGACATGTGAAAGGGATGGGGACATCCCGGACTACAAGGCCACTGAACTCTGGGGCTGGTTCTCTTCCTGGCTCTTCACTAAGCTGGCCATGCTGGCTGCTGGCGCCCTTCCATCCTGGGCTGGCTTCCTGCCCCCTCGTGGAGCCAGGAGGCCGAGTCTGCCCCAGCCGGACAGTGTCACTGGGAAAATGGCCGTGTGCCACTGACAATGTGGAATCTTGTGAGATTATTTGTTTTGATGCCCCTGTGCCCCGCTACATGGTGCAACTTCTGCCTTCCTCCCTCTTAGGATTCCCCCATTGCTCTGTTGTCCTGTTGACAATGCCTTCAACGCCCCCCACCCCAATGGCTTCTAGCTCTGTGAAGCCTCTTCTTCCTTACCTGAATGTGTTAAGTCGTTGCTGGTCTTGTCATTTCTGGATGCAATTTATAGGACACACATGTGTCCCCACTCCAGAAAATGCTCCTCTTCTGAGAGCTGTGCTCTCTTCCTACACCATCTGTCATGTTTAAGATTAGTTCCTCAACTGACACAGAACCCAAAATAACACTGCCTCACTCAACATTTTATCTTTTCAGTTAAAGAAGTCTGAGAGATGGACCACCAGAGAAAGTAGAGTCTTTATAAAGTCCTCAGGACCCCAAACTTCTTTCCCACCCACTTAAGGCCGGACACTGGTCCGCACAGCCCAACATACAGACCACAACACAGTCATCATACTAGAGAGCTCCAGATTGGCCAAAGAGGGAAGAAGGAAACAACAAAGGAAGGAAGCCAGGTGCTAGTAGCTCACATTTGCAATTCTAGCTACTTAGGAGGCTGAAACCTGACGATGACAGTTTGAAGCCTGCCTGGGCAGAAAAATCTGTGAGACTATCTCAGTGAACCACCAAAAACCAGAAGTAGAGGTATGGTTCCAGTAGTTGAGTCCCAGCCTTGAGTGGAAAAATCCAGGCAAGAGCACAAGGTCCTGAGTTCAAGTCCCAATACTGACACAAAATGGATGGAAGGAGGGAAGAATGAGAGACATGTATTTGACCCCCAGTTAGGCAACTGGGACAAAAGCCCACATGGCAGGAAACAAAGGAAGGACATTAAATCACTTTTCTTGTTCCTGCCTGAGGTTACAGGTTCCTAGCTCCCACACACCACGCTTAGCCCAAAGGTTGAAGGCGAGTCCTCCCACTTTAGCCCAGGATGGGAGGGGTCCAACCAGACAAGCTCTTACATCCAATTGCAAAGGCCTTCAACAGCAACCGCTGCTTAACAAATCAAACCAAAGAAACAGCTCCCAAGAGGGAGGGGATTAAGGACCAAATAACAGACTAAGAACAGACTTTCCATCACGGAGTTACTGGGAGATCCCTTACTGACTTAGGGAGTCCATTCATTTTTCTTTTTCTTTTTTTTTTTTTTGGTCCGGTCATGGGGCCTGAACTCTGGGCCTGGGCGCTGTCCCTCAGCTCTTTTCAGCTCAAGGCTAGTGCTCTACCACTTGAGCCACAGCGCCACTTCCAGCTTTTCTCTTTTTGCTTATGTGGTGTTGAGGAATCGAACCCGGGGCCTCAGGCATGCAAGGCAAGCGCTCTACCACTGAGCCACCTTCCCAGCCCCTCCATTCATTTTTCTTACTTTCATAGTTCTCCTTTTGCCTTCAAATAAACTTACTCTGTTTACTGTAAACACTTTCCTGCTTTTTTATCCTTTAAAGGGCAGAGAAAGGGACCCAAGTTACTCCTAGACCAGATCAGAAGGGAAGGAAACAGAAGTACCAGAAAGCAGATGCAGGGCCACTCCAAGAGACCAGCTAGGCTGAAATATAAAATGTATTGTTTTGTACCAGTCCTGGGGCTTGAACTTAGAGCCTGGGAGCTATTCCTGAGCTTTTTGCTTTAGCTTTTGCTGGAGGCTAGCAACTTGCCACCTGAGCCACAGCACTACTTCTGCCTTTTTTGGTAGTTTAATGGAAATAAAAGTCTCACAGACTTTCCTGCCTTGGGTTGGCTTCAAGGATCTTCAGATCTCAGCCTCCTGAGTAGCTAGGATTACAGGTGTGAGCCACCAGCATCCCACCCGAAATATAATTTAAAGACATCTGAGGACTGAGGGTGGTAGCTCAAGGATAAAGTACTTGCCTAGCATGTGTGAGGCCCTGGGTTTGATCTCTATGCATGCGTGTGTGTGTGTGTGTGTGTGTGTGTGTGTGTGTGTGTGAGTGAGGTACAGGAAGGAGTGGGGGGTGGGGGCAGCCATATCTCCCCACACTGTTCTCTGTCATGCTTCTTTCCTAGATCTTGCTCACTGGCTCTGGTACTTCGTTGCTTGTTTTACTCTCACATTGGGAGACATCTGCGTCTATATTCATGTCTCTCACTGCCAGCCATCTCTATCCCATGCAGCCTCCCACCCGCCAGGCTTCAGCATACCGCCTGCCACCCACCTCTGGAGTGCCCATCCGACCCACGGCCTCTTCCTCTTCTCTCTTCCCACCCACCACATCTATCCTGGTTCTCATGAGTCTCTTGAATTCCTTTCCTTTTCTCCCCTTGCCCCATAAAAGAGCCATTCTCAGTTTACTTCTGTTTCTCTCTGCTCCTTGCTGGCTTCATAACATCATGGTCTCTTGTTTTCTCTCTCACCTGCATTCCCAGCCCCCCTCCCCTCTTCCACCTGGCCATCCAAGAGCTCCCATTTAATGGCGGTCCCATCCCATACTGCTCCAAGTGACCTTGGCACTCCATCTCCCATTTCCCTTCCCAGCTATTTCAGATCCTGATGTTTTCCTTCCAAACTCAGGATGGAACCTCCGGTCTGTGCCTGCTGGGCAAGTGTTCTATCCTTGAGCTACAACCCAACCCCAAGTCCTAGTGCTGCTCTCTTCCAGTCCTCCTGACCTTCCAAGTAGGATCCTGCTTGCTACTTTTGAGATGTATCCTCAAATGTGCCCTCCTCCACTTTTCCTGCCCCTCAGCCTGCTTAGCTTCTCTGGCACATTCTTCAGCTCTGTCTTTTCTTCTGAGGAAGAGCACTGTCCTCACCATCCTCAACTTTGCTAAGAGGGTGTTCTACCACTTGAACCATGTCCCCCAAATCCCAAGTGATGTTTTAAGAGTCATTCAGAAGACTATATTAAGAATAGGCTGGCTGCGAATGTGGCTCAGTGGTAGGGTGCTTGCCTCATCTGCATGAAGCCTTGGGTTTTCAACTCCTCAGTACCACATAAACAGAAAAAGCTGGAAGTGGTGCTGTGGTTTCAGTGGTAGAGTGCTAGCCTTGAGCACAGAGAGGCTCAGGCACAGAGCCCAGGCCCTGAGTTCAAGCCCCAGGATTGAAAAAAAAAAAAAAAGAATAGGTTGAAGGGCAGGCACAGGAAGATCTACAGCAATAATCAGGAAAGAAGCAATGTTGGGTCTGGGTGGAAACAAAGGAGGTGGGGATAGAGTTGGAATCTACCCTTTCAAGGGCAGCACCCACAGAATGTCCTTGCTGTAGACCCATAGACAATGTTACTTAAGACTCTTGACATTGCTATTTGAGCTATGCTTCAGACTGAACAATGGGGGAAAGGTGAGGGATTTTCTTCCCTGAAGTAAATTGCCATTCTCCGTATTCAGTCGTGGTTGTGAGGCAGGCTTGAAGCAGGATGGTGGTGGGTACATGTTCCTGTTTAGGGTGTTACTGTTGATATTGATTCCATGTTTTTGCTGCTATAACAGAATACCTGAGGCCATACAATTTAAAGAGAACAGACATTTGCTGGGCTGGTGGCTCCAGAGGCTGGGAAGTCGGAGAGCATCCCACTAGTATCCGACAAAGGTCTTTGTGCAGAGCATCACTTTATGGAAGGTGGAAGGGCAAGAAATGTTGAGAACAAGACAAGAAAGGATGGCTGGACTTAACCTCTCGTCAGGAGCTAGCCACAGCAGTAACTGACTCCTAACAATGGCATTAATCCATTCCTGAGTGATCTGATCTTATGACCTAATTGTGAGGTTTTTAAAAAGAGGTAGCCGAGTAAGAACAGCACCACTCATGTGGTATACAGGTAAGGGGTGGGTTTATTCATCGTTCTGGCTGGCACCAGGCCACGTTGGCCCTCCACGCAGCTGGGAAAGGCCTGGGAAAGACCTGGGAAAGAGGTGGGAAAGAGCTGAGAAAGAGCTAGAAAAGAGCAGAGAGAGCTGGGAAAGAGAGCATCTGGTCCTGGGCTAGGCCTTATCTAGGGTATGGGCGGAGAAAGATGTAGCCACATCAAATTCAGATGTGACCTCAGCGGATGCAGATGTGACCTCTTCCAGGTGTGCCAGTTGCCTAGGTAAGGCAGGTACTGGGTGGAGACTTTGCTGTGAGGAGGGTGGAGTCTGCTCGCCATCCAGGAGCGGACCTTACACTAATCACCTCCTAAAGGTCTCACCACAATTCTGCTTCACCATGAGGGGAGGGGACGTTCAAACCTTAGCAGTGTTAGTGATGGTGGTGGAGGTGGTGGAAGCTAGGTGAATTAGATTTCACCAGGACTAGATGAGACCTGGCTGCTGAGGGACTAGAGTGAGGCTGCCTGCCCCCCCCCCTTCCCCCCCGCCCCCCCCCCGCCCCTGGGGATTCTGATCAGCTATTTTTATTATTTTTTTTTATTTTTTTGGTCAGTCATGGGGCTTGAACTCTGGGCCTGAGCACTGTCCCTCAGCTCTTCAGCTCAAGGCGAGCGCTCTACCACTTGAGCTACAGCGCCACTTCCGGTTTTCTGGTGGTTTATTGGAGATAGGAGTCTCACGGTCTCTCCTGCCCAGGCTGGCTTTGAACCGTGATCCTCAGATCTCAGCCTCCTGAGTAGCTAGGATTACAGGCGTGAGCCACCAGCGCCCGGCTGATCAGCTATTTTTAATCAGATTGTACTTCACTTGCTGCTAGTGCATTTGTTCCTTTTCCGTGTAGCCAGCTGTGTTCTTGATGGTGGGCACTGGGGAGGCTCCTGGAATCAGCATTAGATCCTAGGCATAGCTTTGAGGCTAGAGTGGCCCAAGACATCGGTACCATTAGCAGGAGCAGGGAAAGGAAAACCAGGCGTAGCAGGTAGCAGCAGATGTCTAGTGCGGGAATTAAGTTCTTTAAGACATCCATCCCCCTTTCCTACCCAGTATTCCCTGGAATGTGTGTGAGAAGGGTTGGAGTTCCCTAAGAGTAGGAGGATGCAGAGAAAGACTGTCCCGAGTGACTCACTGTCATGCTGAGTTTTAATTCCAGTCTCCTGTTGCCTGGGAAATACTGTTCCTTCCCATTTCCCATCTCCTCAGTTCTTCTTCCAGATTCGCCCTCTTTCTCTTGAGAGCCACCCCTCCTGCATGTCTAGACTTAGACATCCCAGGCCTCAGGCCTGATATGACCCAAAGTGACCTCTTTCTCTATACACCTTCTTCCCCCACCCCTGGGTCTGCAGAGTGACTTCACCAGCCTGCTTGTGGCAGGGGCGGGGGTGGGGGTGGGGGTGGGGTGGGTAGAGCCCTGTCTCACAAAGGACTTCCTCTTCCTTTTTGTTTGTCGCTTGCTACCTACCATCAGACCATCCAAGCCACGTCAACATCACCCACATCTTCCGTAGGGTAGTATTTGCTTTAACATATTCCCTCTAAACACTCTGTCTCTGTCTCTGTCTCTCTGTTTAAACACTAGGGCTTAAACTGAGGATCTAGTCACTTAACCCTTAGCTTAGTCACTCAAGGCTGCTGCACTACCACCTGAGTTACAGCTCTACTTCTGGTCTTTTGGTGGTTAATTAGAGATAAAAATATTATAGACTCTTCTGCCTGGGCTGGCTCAGAAACATGATCCTTAGAACTCAGCCTCCTGAATAGCTAAGATTACAGGTGTGAACCGCTGGAGCCCAGCTCATTCTTACCGTCTGCTTAGAAAAATCAGGCCTTCCTACCTTTGTGTCCAGCCATGTCCTTTCCTCCCTACCCGTATGACAGCATTCTCTCTGTAGCAAGCACCTCTCCTACCATTGTTTTCCTCCCTGGAAGCCTCCAGTGCTCCTTCCCTGCACCTTCCCTTCCACCACAATGCGTGTATTCTTCCCCTGATCAGTTTCTGAATATATTCAGCCTCTTCTGTCTAATGTGTGCATGTGTCCAGGGATACAAGCATGAATGATATAGAATGGGAGCTCCTGGAGATGAGCAGTCTAGTGGAATAGGCATACTTTCAACAAAATAACTATCAAGTAACATGGCAAGTCCTGTACTAAATGTACAAAAGAGTCTCTTATATGCCTAACAAATTCTGATTCTGGTTGAGTAGCTGGTGGTTCATGCCTACTACTACTTAGAAGGCTGAGATCTAAGGATCACAGTTAGAAGCCAGCCAGGCAGTGAGACTCTTATCTCCAATTAACTGCCAAAAAACTGGAAGTAGAGCTGTGGCTCAAGTGGTAGAGTGGTAGCCTTGAGCAAAATAGCTCAGAGAGGGCTGGGAAGGTGGCTCAGTGGTAGAGTGCTTACCTTGCATGCATGAGACCCTGGGTTTGATTCCTCAGCAACACATAAACAGACAAAACCAGCAGTGGCACTGTGGCTCAAGTGGTAGAGTGCTAGCCTTGAGCTGAAGAGCTGAGGGACAGCGCCCAGGCCCAGAGTTCAAGCCCTACAGTCAACAACAATGACAAAAAAGCTCAGAGACACTGACAGGCGCTGAGTTCAAGCCCTAGGACTAGCACAAAAATAAAGTAAAATAAAGCCACCCATCGGTGGCTCATGCCTGTAATCCTAGCTACTCAGGAGGCTGAGATCTGAGGATTATGGTTCAAAGCCAGCCTGGGCAGAAAAGTCTGTGAGACTCTTATCTCCAATAAACCACCAGAAAACCAGAAGTGATGCTGTGGCTCAAGTGGTAGAGCGCTGGCCTTGAACTGAAGAGCGCAGGGACAGCGCCCAAGCCCAGAGTTCAAGCCCCATGACTGACAAAAAAAAAGTAAAATAAATACATATGTAAATTATACATATATATAAATTTTACATGTTTATTTATATATATTTATATATGTATTTACATATGTATATATACGTAACTATGCATATATATATGTTCAGAATCTGTTAGGCTAGTTCTATAAGCATGGTGTCCATTTTCATAGCTGCTAAGTGGGACTAATGGTACCTTTCTATGGATTAAGGATAAAACAAAAAAGACATGGGAAAAAAAGTTAACAAAACCCTACTGCAAAACACAATCTAGACCTGACTGAAATGTGAAATGTAATGTGCCCCGTTCTGTAGCAATGAGAACTGTACTGTGTCCTGTTCTGTAGAAATGTGAAATGTAAGGTGCCCCGTTCTGTAGCAGTGGAGCCTAGAGCCTTAGCATGGGAGCTGCAGGCAGACTACACCAGAGCCACCCTGGCCTTGTGTTCAGAGGAAGCAACAGCTCTGGTCTGAGTCTTGGACACGTTTCCTGGGCTGGAGCTGGGGCTTGAGCAAAGACCACACCAGTGGCTTACCTGACCCTCCTCCACACCCCGCTCAGCTGCGCCCAGTCCCACAGGACTCAGCAAGGCAGCTTGGACAGCAGGACAGCCTGGACAAGGCCATGGCTGTCAAGCTTTCGTGCCTCGCTCTGTGTCACGAGAGCAGCTTGGAACCTTGCCTGCCCCTCTTGTCCTCCTCAGCCCAGGTTCCTACCGCAGGCTCCAGCTCACATTCAGAGTGGGGATGCGTTTTACACGGAGCTTTGTTTCACACCTTGCAGCCTTCAGAGCAAAGAAGCTGTAATTCCTATTGATGTGTGTCTGTGTGGCTGGGGTTTGAACAGAGGGGCTCTAGGCTCTAGGTGGGTGTCTACCACGTGAACCCTCAGCGCTCTCCTGTTTTTGCTTTATTTTTCACACAGGCAAAATCTTGAGAGTTGCCTAAACCAGCCTCAAACTGAGATCCTTCTTCATCTGCCTGGAATTACAGAGTAGACCACCACACCTAGCTTATGTTTTGTGATAGGGTTTTGTTAACTTTTATTTTTCTCTCTCCATGTTTGGCCTCTAAGCACAATCCTCTTATCTGTCTCCCAACTAGCTAGGATCACAGACCATTGAGAGAACATTTCCTCCCCATCCCTCCCCTCTTCTATTCCCTTCTTTTTCCCCTTTCCCTTCCCTGCCTCCCTCTCCTATTGTCCCTCCCATCTCTGCTATATTCTTTTCCTCCCTCCCTCTCCCTTCTCTCTCCTCCTCCCTCTCTTCCTTCCTCCCTCCTTTTCTTCCTTGCTTTCATTCCTTCTTTCCCTCCCTCTCCCTCCCTCTCACCCTCCTGCCTTGCCCCTCCTTTCCTTCCTTCCTCCTTCTTTCTTGCTTGCTTGCTTTCTCTCCTTTCTTTCTTTCTCCCCTTCCCTTCCTTCCTGCCTTCCTTCCTATATTCTGCTTGCTAGTTTAGTGTTCCACCTCTTGAGCTACATTCTAGCCCAAGAGGCTATACTTCTAGCCTCCACGTGATGGGACTGGAGGTCCATGGTGAAATACAAACTTGCTCAGTTTTTGACCTTGATGGGGATAGTAGCCGAATTGATGCTGCATCTCCTACCTTGCCGTGACTGTCGCTGCAGCTGTGGGGAGGACTGAAGGAAATGTCCCAGAGCTGGGTGGATTCAGTGCTTCTCCAACTTTCATGTCAGAATCACCCAGGGAACGCGACAGGCACATGTGATCCCAGTAAGCCTAGGTGGCCCTGAGAATCTCCATGTCTAACCCGCTCCCAGGTGATGCCTAGAGCCCACTGTGAGACGGTGCTAGCCCTCGCTCCACCTGTTAGGCTCCCACCTCCTTGCGGTGTCCTCCCTCTGGGGGTCCTTCTTCATTTCCTGGTGACTTCCTGCGTGCAGGAGCCTTGGCTGCTTCTGTAGGGAAGGGGCAGGAGCCTGTAAGCTCAGGATGTGTTTGTGTCTAGAAAGCACCTGAGAGGCATCTTGGGGTGTGGGAGGTGAGTCACCCAGAACTTGTTTTTATCTTTTCTGTCTCTGTCTCATTGTGTGTGTGTGTGTATGCACGTGCACACGCGCACACACACATACCTATCCACTGCCCCTGAGCTTTATTGCTCAAGGCTAGCACTCTACCACTTGTACTACAGCTCCATTTCCAGCTCTTCTGGGTGGTTAATTGGAGATAAGAGTCTCAAAGGCTTCCTACCTGGGCTGACTTTGAACCGCGATCCTCAGATCCCAGCCACCTGTGTAGGTAGGATTTATACATTGTGTAAAGGTGATGTACAGAGGGGTTCCAGTTACATAAGTCAGGTAAAGCACATTCTTTTTGGACAATGTCACCCTTCCCTTGCTCACTCAATTCACAGCTTATAGTCTAATGCTTAGCAGGACAGGCGGCTGTTGAAGACCAGACCTCTGCAGTGAATGGTGTCATCAAGCTTGTTGCTGTGGTCTGTTTCTCTGTTGATGAAGAGCTTAGCAGGTACTTGGGATCCCTGGCCCATCCATTGCTTGTCAGTGAGAATCACCTGCTAGAGGGGGGAGACTGAGAGGAAGGGTCCAGAACAACTCTTTCTACCCATTCTATCCATTGCTACACAGCTGCAGTGGGAGGTGGGCAAGGAAGGGTTTGTTCAATCCCTCTGCCCTTCAGGAACAGTGGTGATGATGGAGATTCAGATAGATTAAATATTGCTTTTAAGAGCTCATGGTCGTCTTCATAAGGTGCCCAGAGATACTCTGGCAAAAAGAGGAAATAGCTCCCAGGGATGATGGAATCTGTTTGGCATGAGGCTAGCTAGCTTTTGACTGGGGCAACCTCCCCAGTGTGTGTGTGTGTGTGTGTGTGTGCGCACACACATGCACACCAGTCCTAGGGTTTAAACTCAGGACCTAGGTGCTGTCCCTGAGTTTCTTTTGCTCAAAGCTTGACCCACACCTCCACTTTTGGCTTTTTTGGTAGTTTATTGTTGGTGAGAGTCTCATGGACTTTCTTGCATCTGATTTGAACCTTGATCCTCAGATCTCAGCCTCCTGAATAGCTAGAAATACAGACATGAGCCACTAGTGCTCAGCTGTGTGTCTTGTCCTTTGTTTCTTCCCTTCTTCCTTCTTTCCTTCCCTCCTTCTTTCTTTTCTAGAATTTGAACTCCAGGCTTCATTTTTGCAAGGTAGGAGTCTACCAGAGGAACCACACCTTTATTCTTTCCCCATAGCTTTTTTTCTTCTAGCCCCAGTTCCGGTGTGCAGGAAGCATGGTGCTGGCCTCACCTAGTTTTGATGTCATGAATTAGAAAATTGAGATATACTCAATTGTGCAAAAATGAAGGAAAAGCTGTGTGCTAAGTCCTGAGTGGTACACAGTTCTGCCACAAGGGGTGAGTGAGAAGTTCATCTCTTGTTAGATTCTGAGTAGATACGGAGGAGAGTAATTTTCTAGCTGACAAATGGAAAAATGCAGATGGAACTCACTGAGCATAAAGCACATTACTGAGGACACTGGCAGCCTCTGCAAGGCTTTATCCTCTTTTCGGTCTTCTTGCACAAAGAAGATGATTGGTGTAAACCTGGCTGTTTGCTAGCCCAGCACAGATGTGTGCTTGCAGCTGTGAGGAGGAAATTGTACTCTGTGCATAATGAGCAACTGATTAAGCTGAGGAAGCTGACTGTCCACCAGTGGACAGATGAGACAGGAGATCAAGTGCGTGCTGTAAGACATTTGAGGACTGGAGCTGATCGCCAACAAGTTTGTTTGCATCTATGGGGGACTCTGGCATTAGAGGACAGTTACAATCTTTCTTCTTTTAATACATTTCCAGAAAATAAAAGACAGCTTTTAATTAACAAGATGGGCACTGGTGGCTTATGCCTGTAATCCTAGCTACTCAGGAGGCTGAGATCTGAGGATCATGGTCCAAAGCCAGTCCAGGACATTAACCACCAAAAAGCCAGAAGTGGAGATATGGCTCAAGTGTTAGTGCTGGCCTTGAATGAAAAAAATGAAGGGACAGCTCCACGACTCTTAAGTTTGAGTCCCTGAACAAAACAACAACAACAAAACATGTATGTAAATCAGGCTGCTTGAATGTAAGTCAAAAAGAGATCAGAGAGGAAACTGGGGGGAAATGGCTGACCGGAGACAAGAGGTAGAAGACAGTAGATGCAGTTTCGACACTGTCTTGCTCTTTCCACTTTCCATAGACACGATGCTGGGGAAGTCACATGGCCCATGGCTTCCCCCGGAGGAGTTGTGACACAGTTTCCCCACCGCTGGAGTGTGGATGAGCGCTGAGCAGCTTTCGAGCCCAGAGTCTGCTCAGGTTGCTCTGCTCCAGCTCCATCACCCCAGGCCCCATTCTCTCCTGGCTCAGAAAGGCCCCTGCTCTCTCCCCCCCGCGTGTCCTCAATTCCACACGCATCAAAAGCCCTGGGCTGGCCTCAGCTCACACAGGTGGCATCTGTGAAGACAGTGATGGCCCGGTACTGTGTCTGGATTTTGGCCCACAATTGACGCCCCTAACCAGGCTTGTCCAGCCTTCTTGTACGTGCTCTGCGAGAATGAGGAAAACATACGCTTGTGGCTAGAACTCCCCTCTCCTGTGGCGACTCTTTCTTCCTCTGGTGACTCCTTAGTAACTGTGGCTGGGGGTAAGCCTTGGGGGGTGGGGCCAGTGGAGCAGGGAGAAAACCAAAGGCAGGGAGAGACAGGAGGCTGGAGCCCAGGCTTCAGAGACCAGGTGGGGAATGTAGAACTACTGAGTGCTGGGTGCAGGAAGATGGCCCGGGGCGATCTGATCGTCCTGTTCACAGCACTGGGCCCCAGCTGTAGTGTGGACGATAGGCCAAACGCTCAGGTGAAGTTGGGCAGTGCAAATGTCCTTGGACTGATTGTGGCAGATCCATCTTGTGGCCTCTTTGCCCACTGGGGCTGTCCATCTGACCCCCGCCACTCACTCCCTTGGTCTCCACCCTTTCCTTTCTGAGCTTGGTCAAATGTAGCTATTTAAGGAAACCCTTTCTTCTTTTCCTGTCTCTCGTGCCCTGGGGCTGACCTATGACAGTTTCCTTTTCCCGAATATAAACCAACAGCTTTCATACAGCCGACTGCTCTGTCCTTAGGAACATTGCTGATGTTTTATTATGGGCCAGGTCCTGTGGCACCGTTTGAGTCATTCTGCACCCTTTTGATTACATGGGTGGGTTGGGAAGGCCTTACTTGATAGCCTACCAGCCTCTCTGGTTTGTGTATAGCTACAGAGCTCTCGTTTTGTTTTGAGGTACCATTCCACCTCAGCTCTCAATCTGTGTGCTTTGGGGTAACGCCAGCCCAACTCCTGGGCTCTGAGAAGTGTGTGTGTCATGGGCTGGACTAGTTGGCACAATCCATCCCCCTTGGCTTCAGTGACTGCTTCATGAATGGACAATTGATCAAAATCTGCCCGTCAAGGTTAAGGATACTGGATTTTTGTTTGGGTTTTAGGACCACTGACATACTTCTACTGGTCTAAGATAATGATATGTGCTGGAAGCATGCTAGAGATGCACCCAATGATGTCACTTAAGCTTGGAACCAAGCTGTACCTGAAACCAAATCCAGCTACAGGGGTGGGTTACTGTAATTCCTTCCAACCTCCCCACCACCTTTTTTTTGCTGAAGGCTGGCACTCTACCACTTGAGCCACCTCTCCACTTCTAGCTTTTTGCTGCTTAGAAATAAGAGTCTCATAGACATTTCTTCCCAGACAGGTTTCAAACTGCTATCTTCAGATCTCAACCTTCTGAGTTGCTAGAATTATAGGCATGAACTACCAGCATATGGCTTTTTACTGAATCCCTTTTAACATGTGATCTGTTTGGGTTGGATTTATGTTCGCTGGAATTGAACCATCTCAATGATATCTTTGGCCTATTTTGTTTTCTTCTGGCCTTGAGTTCAGGGATGGATTCATGTCCCCAAGACCCAGCTTAGTGCCTGGTATCTAGAAATCTAACAGATGAAAGACCAAATAGAGAGAGGGGCCTGGTAACTTCTCTATCTCTACCCTGGCTCTCTCTGTGTCTTGAGTTGTGGTTCTTTTCTGAGTGATGATCTTGTGACAGAGTGCCACTGGAACCAATTTTCTTTAGAGTAAGGAACTTTAATAAGAAGACAGTCACATGGAAGTTGTGACAAAAGGGCCCTAGGAAAGATTGTTATTCCTTGAAGTTCTTAGAGCATTTGAAAATTTGTTAGCAATTTGACTGATGGTTCTTGGAACTTCCCTTTCTGAATATTCTCCTCCCCTTTCATTTTGCTCAAGGCTCTCTCTCTCCTTTCATTTTGTTCGAGTATTCTCTTTCTGACAGACTTTGAACAAATATATATGAAATTAACAAAATTGGTTATTTGAAAAGTTGGAATGGCAAGGGGTCCAAATAGATATGAGAATTTTTATATTGTTATAATCTTGAGTTTTGTAAGTGAGCATTTTGAAAACACTATGTTACAAAAAGAACAGCTACTTAGGTGCTGATGGTTGATGTCCTCCTGCCCCTCACTCACATCCTCTGGGGAGGCCCTGAGCAGCCCCTTACGGCATGATCCCTACAGGGCTTTTCAGCAGAGCTAAGTCTGTGCTGGTGACTGCACAGCAGGGAGGCTCTGGCCTTCATCTCTGAGATTCTCACCACCTGAGGGGTGTGGTGGGAGCAGTGGTGGTGGTCCATGGCAGCAGAAGGGGAATGGGCAGCATTTGAGGCTGGCTGGACGCACACAAATTGAATGTTGGGTGATGGGAAAGCAGCTGGTTTGTCTGTGGGGCTGGAGGGTTGAGAACCCATAGCCACAGGGTCTGACAAGGGGCAGGGTAGCAGAAGGCCCAGGTGGAACATTCACCAAGGGCCCCAGGTTTAGATTTTAACATGATGGCAGTTAAGACAATAAATCTAGGATCAGGGATCCAGTGGCAGACAGAAAAGCATTAATCACACCATTCACAAGTGTCAGCCTCGCTGGCAGGGCAAGAACAGCAGCAGTGGCTCAGAGCTGGAAGAACAGAGTGGGCCAAAAAGGCCTTGCAAGCCCTGCAGAACCTCTACCATCCTTCCATCTGCCAGGCCCAGAAGCATGGACCCCGAGTGAGCAGTGCAAGAGTAGAGGGGAGTTTTGCTTTTCCCTCCCTCCCTCCCACCCTCCCTTCCTTCCTTCTTCTTTCTGTTTTCTTTTTGGTCAGAACTGGAGTTTGAATTCAGGGCCTTGGGACTGTCCCTTAGCTTTTTATGCTCAAGGTTGGTACTCCACTACTTGAGCCACAGCTCTACTTCCAGTTTTTTTGGTGGCTAAATGGAGATAAGAATCTCATGGACTTTCCTGGCCTGGGCTAGTTTTGAACTGATTTTCAGATTTCAGGATTACAGATGTGATGACATGCATGAGCCACAGGCATCCAGTGACTTTTGCTTTTTTATTTTTATTTTGTTCATGGTACTTGCCTGGGAGCTGTCTCTGAGCATTTTTTCTCAAGTCTAGTGCTTTGCCACTTTGAGCCACAGTGCCATTTCAGATTTTCTAGAGGTTAATTGGAGATGAGTCTCATGGACTTTCCTGCCAGGGCTGGCTTTGAACCATGATCCTCAGATCTCAGGCTCCTGAGAAGCTAGGATTACAGGTCTGAGCCACTTGCACCTGGCGAAGTTTTGCTTTTTAATAGCACCATTTATTTATTTGTTTATTTATTTTTGTCAGTCATGGGGCTTGAACTCTGGGCTTGGGCGCTGTCCCTGTGCTCTTCAGCTCACGGCGAGTGCTCTACCACTTGAGCCACAGTGCCACTTCCAAAGTTTTGCTTTTTAAAATATTGCATTTCTATGTACAGAAAGGTGATCTGAAATAATGTTTTTGCTGTAGTTTTTTTTTTTAAAAATTTTACCCTCTTGAAAACAAAACAGATCACTGTGCAATGGGAATATTTGTGCTGGGGTTCCTTCAGTGGTCTTGAAGATATGGTTTCCAGGATGCCTGTCAGCACAAACCTCTTCAACCCTGTCATGTCCTTCCTGGGTTCAGGTCATCACCTTGACATCCAATCATTTCCTGCAGGCAAGGAATGTTTTTATTGTTCCTTTAGACTTCAGATCCACTTAGATTCCTTAAAGTACTTAAGGAACCAGTTTGCCAAGTGACTCACTTAACATGTCCGAATTTTTTTCCACAAGACATGTTTCTGGGAAGAAAGGGTTGCTAAGCAAGATTTAGTTATTGGGTACTTTTAAATTTTATCCTAAAAACATGATTAGACTGGGGAGGATTTTTATTTTCAGCCAGAGATAAACATAATTCCAGTTCTACAGACTTTTGTTAGCAATAGCAGATTTTGATGAGGGAAAAAAATGGATGTTTTAGAAAATTCTTGTGGGTGCTTTGAGCTCAGAGGTCCTCAGTACAAGTCTGCCCTCTAGGGGTTGTATACTTACTAGCTTCACTAAGTCTGCAGAATTCAGAATGTAGGTCTTTTAAAATCCTCGCGTTCTGGGTGCCACATTACCCATTTCTTTTTCATTGTAATTAGCTCTCCTTTGGCAGGGCCACTTCAAGACCTCCCTCCTTTTCTGGGGAAAGGCCTAGGATGTGATACAGCTAACTCAAAGTTGCAGTGAGAATTTCAGACTGTGAAAGGGGAAGTTGAAGTGATACGCCTTCCTTTGTCCTGTCTGGGAGCAGTGTACATTTCTGGCACAAGTACTGACCATACAGCATAGCAGTTTCCATTCTGGTCACATTCTAATTGATGAGAAACACAGAGATGTCCAGTGTTGGGTTTTAGTAGGTTGTGAAATAGTGTAATAGGCCAAGTCTGCCAGTAAATTTTGATGTCTGGTATTAACCGGAGTCAGATATCTGACATAAAAACCAGTTTTTACAATCGCCTATTTTGTTCCTCCTTCTTTTGCCAACTCATTTTCCCCAACATCTCCCACTGTTGCCTCCTGACCAGTTCCATTCACCATGGCTCTAGTTCATGGTAAATGAACTCTTCATGCTCTAATTCTGCCGTAACTGCACATACCTTTTTAGGACTGTCTCCCCAAGATGTTTCATTCTCAGTGTGGGATCCAGTCTTCTCTTGAGTCCAAAAGGTGGGGATGTGTAATCCTCAGCATCTATGTGTCACTTCAAAAAAGTGCTTGTGGGCTGGGAAGGTGGCTCAGTGGTAGAGTGTTTGCCTTGCATGCATGAAGCCCTGGGTTCGATTCCTTAGCACCACATAAGAAAAAAGAAAAAAGCCAGAAGTGGTGCTGTGGCTCAAGTGGTAGAGCGCTAGCCTTGAGCTGA
>NW_012267233.1:14878242-14880294 GCF_000151885.1 Dipodomys ordii | reverse complement strand
CAGCGCCCGGCTTCCTTTTTTCTTTTTTAAAGGATCAGTGTTCATACCATTATTTTAAGTAAAAGGAAATGAAGTTAAATTACTAAATCTGATTCTCATCTTACAAGTGAGCCTATAGGAACAGTGGCTTACAGTATAGATCAATTCTATATCAACATGTGACAAGTGTGAGTTCCTTAAAAGTTAGCTGTAATGCAAAATCTAAAATCTTATCAAATGAACTTTGAGCACTGATTTACATTAAACTCCGTTGATCTAACTTATGTAGTATGAATGCATTGGTCTTTTGGCAATATAAGTGCTGAATTATACACATTTCCCAAATATTGTTCTCTTTTATCACAGAGTATCAGAAATCACTTGTTAAACCTTACCAGGGAAGAATTTAAGTATTTGGGATGCTGTCTTGCTTACTGTGATAGATACAAGCTTTCTAAAATTCTAATTTTAGCTTAAAACCATGTCCTTTATTCTTCGGTAGCTGCATCACTCATTTTCTGAATTCTAATAGTTTATCTGTGAGTCAGCCGTCAGCGGTCAGTTCAGCTAACTCCACTGCACAATGCTTTATGCATACTTCCCATGTAGACACCAAGAATATTAAAACTGTTTTGGATATTATTGAAGCCAATGATTTTTACTACCTGTATCAAAACCAATGAGAAGTGAAACTATTTTCTGGAGGAAACTGCAAGTGCACAGCGCCATTACTTTAAATGATGAAAGGGAGGGTGGCAGCAAGTTCACCTGTCATTTGTATCATCAGTATAAATGTCCACAGAGTAAACAAAGAAAATACTACCTAACTGCCATGAGAATAGATTTGCTGACCTGAAAAACTCTTGGAAGCCGGGCACTGGTGGCTTACACCTGTAATCCTAGCTACTCAGGAGGCTCAGATCTGAGGATCATGGTTTAAACCCAGCCCGGGCAGGAAAATCCGTGAGACTCTTTTCTCCAATAAACCACTAGAAAACCAGAAGTGGCACTATGGCTCAAGTGGTAGAACACTCACCTTGAGCTGAAGAGCTGAGGGACAGCGCCCAAACCCAGAGTTAAAGCCCCATGACTGACAAACAACAACAACAACAACAACCCCCTCCCCCCCAAAATAAAAACCTCTTGCATATTCACCTAGGTGGACTTCACTTAGAGAACAGATGGCGTACAAGATAAGGGCTTGAAAAAACGTCTGGATAATGAGTGAGGGCAGCCCAAGATGAGGGGTGCTTGAGGAGCAGTGTGCAGGTGCTCTGGCTGGAGGAGGGGGTGCAGGGGCAGATGAAGCTGCCTTCATGATGGCACACTGAAGTCAGCCAAAAAGAAACAGGCCAGGGGCAACTGTGTTCATGCATAAAAGTGGCAGCCTCAACTTACATAAGAAGAATTGTAGTCATGTTTACAGCACTGCTAGGAACAGCACTGACGCTTTTCTCATAGGGAGTGATCTATGGTCACGTGATCTTCTGAGACACACATGCTACAAGCTTCCGGTAATTTAGACAGTATTTACTCTAAAGGGAAGATCAGCAAGAACATTTGCTGAGCACTTGACTGTAGACTAAACACTAGTCTAGTTACTTTTCATGTTATAGGAGTAACTCTTTCTGAACTTACAAATCACTATTCACTCAGATAAGGCAAATGAACTCCAAGGAGTCAAGTAACTTCCTAAGGAATATGATTTATACCTCTGATTCTGTACACATCATTTTGTCATCCATGATTTCAAAGCATTTGAATATAGACAAATGGAATTATCATCATCCACGGGTAGATTTACACATCTTATCATCCTATACAATCAATTTTTTGGTTACTGTCCTGGGACTTGAATTCAGGGCCTGAGCTATCCCTGAGCTTTTTTGCTCAATACTAGTGCTCTACCAACTTCAGCCACAGCTTCACTTTTGGCTTTTTGTTGGTTAATTGGAAATAGACATCACATGCACTTTCTTTTTTTTTTTTTTTTGTCGGTTGTGGGGCTTGAACTCTGGGCCTGGGCGCTGTCCCTCAGCTCTTCAGCTCAAGGCTAGTGCTCTACCACTTGAG
>NW_012267233.1:14853590-14875697 GCF_000151885.1 Dipodomys ordii | reverse complement strand
GCCCCACAACCGGACCCCACCAAAAAAAGAATTGTTTATACATATATAAATGGATATTTGTTAAGATAGAAACTAAATAACTTTTGATACTATAAAACAAAGGGAGAGGATATAAGCTAAAACTGGTAATAGAACATTATCATTATTATGTATAGTTCTGCCTGTCACTGGTGAGGTCCATGAGCTATAGGCAGTGTTTTACAAATATCTGTATTCCTGACAACCCTTCAGCTAGCCACTCATCGTGTGGTTTTACTGAGTTCAAATTCGGATCTCTGGCAGTAACAGATCAGACTGGAGGAGGTGCTGTGAACATTTCTACAATGACTTCTCTACCCTGGCTAGATTCATTTTACGGCTATATATGAGGAATGTGTATATTAAATATTATTAGCAGACAACACTGCAATTGCTAATTAATGGCCATATAGTTCTACAAAACTCCAGAATTAAACTTTCCATGGGACAAGAGGTAGCCTAGCAAAAAGTCTGGGTTTGTTACCTTACTAAGTGAAGCATCCACGTACCAAAAAGGAATAATTCTGCCAGGCATGAGTGGCTCACACCTATAATCCTAGTTATTGAGGAGGCTGAGATCTGAGGATCACAGTTCGAAGCCTGCCCAGACAGGAAAAGTCCTTGAGTCTCTTATCTTCAAGACAAGACTCTTATTTCAGTGGTTAATACCACCAAAAAGGCTTGGGAAGTGGAGCTGTGGCTCAAGTGGGAGTGTGCTAACCTTGAGCAAAAAAGCTCAGAGACAGTGCCCAAGCCCTGAGTTTAAACTCCAGGACACACACACACACACACACACACACGCACGCACGCACGCACGCACGTATGCACACGCACACACATGCACACACACGAGAATAATTCTAAATTGTTATAGTATAGTATGTCTGTCTCCTCCAGTTCATTGTGTAGTTAAGTGAAATTCCAAAGGCGTGGGATTAGTATATACCTCTGTCTAAATATGATGGCGATCAGTTAAGAGTCTATTCTTACTGATGCATTTGTCCGAATGTAAAGTCTGTATTCCTAATGTTTACCACAAACCCAGCGAAGCTGATGATCTGTCTGCAGGTTTGTCAGTTCTTCAATAGTTCTCCAGCTACACTGACAGGCATAAGCCCGGGCTCCTTTCTTCGTTGCCAGTTTTGTTTTTAATTTGTGGAAGTCCGGCATGTTGTTCCTGTTGGTAAACAGGAAGGCTTCATCATTATGGCTTTGTTCAGTGTTTAATGACACAGAAGTTCTAATCGCTTTAGCTTCCTATTGTTTCCAAGCAGATTATCTTAACAGCAAATGACCTTAGTTCCTTCTCACAAATAGAAGACAGGCTTCAGCAGTTTCTTTCTGATGATATTTCTCTGATATTTAGTACTACTTTTTTCTTTTAAAGTCAGGGTGTTGCTAAGTTGCCCGGGCCAGACTCCTATTCACGGTCCTTCTGTCTTAGCCTCCCAAGTGCTGAGATTATAGGCATGCACCATCACACCCATTTAATATTCAGCACTTTTTTTTTTTTTGGGTCCGGGTGGGTCCTGAACTCTGGGCCTGGGCGCTGTCCCTCAGCTCTTCAGCTCAAAGCTAGCACTCTACCACTTGAGCCACAGCGCCACTTCCGGCTTTTTTCTTTTTGCTTATGTGGTGCTGAGGAATCGAACCCAGGGCCTCATGCATGCAAGGCAAGCGCTCTACCACTGAGCCACCTTCCCAGCCCTATTCAGCACTTTTTAATGGTAATCCTATAGCATATTTATTAAGATGTTGTCTGTAGAATACAGTAGTAAAAAGGTTGAAGAATTACTGATTTGACTTGTCAAAGATGACATGAACGGTGGTTCTCCTATCTCAGATTTGCACGTATATCATAAAAGTTAACAATATAGGAAGTGGAGAAAATGTAAGAAGCACAAAGGTAATAAGCTCTTATGAAAAACCCTTAACAGCTGGGAGCTGGTGGCTCACGCCTGTAATCCTAGCTACTCAGGAGGCTGAGATCAGAGGATCGAGGTTCAAAGCCAGCCCAGGCAGGAAAGACCGTGAGACTCCTATCTCCAATAAACCACCAGGAAACCGGAAGTGGTGCTGTAGCTCAAGTGGTAGAGCGCTCGCCTTGAGCTGAAGAGCTGAGGGACAGCGCTCAGGCCCAAAGTTCAAGCCCCACGACCACCAAAAAAAAAAAAAAAAAAGAAAAGAAAAAAGAAAAAAAAGAAAAACCCTTAACAGAGGAAAAGGTGCCTGCTACTTCTGCATGTTGAACTGTCTGTATCTTTCATTTATTTCAGTGGCTTTCTTATTTAGCCATACTATCAGCATCAAGTATATGCCAATCCCCAAATAAATGTTGACAAGACAGTCATGAAAAACAATAATCATTAGATTTGGTGCCTTTACAAAAAGGAATACAGAATTCACTATAAATTTCATTAATAAAGAAAATCAATTATAATTTTATGATATTCACATGCTAGGTTTATATAGGCATTCAAAATGGAATGACAAAATATATAAAGTGAAATGATGAAACGGTAGAAACACTAAAGGGAGGCAGTGCATACTTTGTGCATCAGAGTGCCCTCTGGTGGTCAGTGGGCACCACATTCATCCTGTACTACAAAATTAGGCAATGATTTAGGCATAGACCCTAATGAATCCTCAGAGATATTCCAGGCCAATGGTCTGACTAGGAAAGTGAACTTTTAACTAGTTAAGTGACTTAGCTAAGGTTATAGGGTTATAAGGTTATAGGGTTAGAACTGAGTAAGTTTTATCTGAAAGAAAAAAAAAATCAGGCTGTGCACCTGTGGTTCACACCTATAATCCTAGCTACTCAGGAGGCTGAGATCTGAGAATTGGGATTTGAAGCCAGATTAGGCAAACAAATCTGAGAAATTATTCCAAGTAACAAGCAGGTCAATATACACATGAGGAAATGCTAAAACCTCCCTGGCCATCAAGGAAATGCAAATCAACCTGGAGATTCCATTTTACCCAGTAAGAGTGGCCAGCATAGATAATTTGAATAATAAAAAATGATGGGGGGGTGTGTGGGAAAAAAAGGAACTCTATTACAATGTTGGTGGGAATGTAAACTAGTACAACCACTCTGGCAGTTCCTTAAAAAACTAAACATAGCTGGGCGCTGGTGGCTCACGCTTGCAATCCTAGCTACTCAAGAGGCTGAGGTCTGAGGATCACATTTCAAAGCCAGCCTGGGCAGGAAAGTCCATGAGACTCATCTCCAATTAAACATCAGAAAACCGGAAATGGTACTGTGGTTCAAATGGTAGAGTGCTTGCCTTGAGCTGAAGAGCTCAGGGACAGCACCGATGCTCAGAGTTCAAGCCCTATGACCAGCAAAAACAAACAGACAAAACTAAAGAGAACTACCCTATTATCTAGCCATATCATTCTTGCCCAGTGTACTGCAAGTCAGGATACAGTAAAGACTTTTGCACATCCATGTTCATTGCTGCATTATTCACAATAGCCAAGTTATGGAAACAGCCCAGATGCCCTACAATAGATGAGTAGCTCAAGAAAATATAGTACCTATGTATAATGAAAGTGTACTAATTATACAATATGATAACATTGTATTAAAATATTGTATGCATAATACAATATAATCATTTGTGGGGAAATGGATGGACCTAGAAAAAATTATGTTAAGTGAAGTAAGTCAGGCTCTGAGAGACAAATGGTGCACATTTTCGTTCATATGTATTTCTAAAATACAAACGTGACAATGTATACAGTCATATCCATATATACACAAACGATTTGCCAAAAGGATGGTATGCTTAGGGAGGAGTCCAGTGGTGTAATTCCTCTGAATATCTAAAGAACCATTTAATAAAAGGAATACCAGAAAGCCGAAACATGCTGTGTGTGTGTGTGTATGTGTGTACAGGGGCACAGGAATGGAAGGAGGAAGGGTGAGCAAATGTAGTCATTACATTCAAGGCTTAGTATGTACAAAGGGCTAGGGATGGGATAGGGAAAGGTGGGGGGAAAAGGGGTGATATTGACCAGCACGCATTGTGATCATAACCTGACTTCTGACATCTGCAATGAAAACCCCTTACTTGCAATGACTTAATAAAAATAAATATTTAAAGGAAAATAACCAGTGAAATGACGCAAGTAATGACGCAAGTGGTAGAGTACCAGCTCTGAGGGAAAAACAGAGCCAAGAAAGGGTGTGAGCCCTTGAGTTCAAACTCCAGCACACAAAAAAAAAATCACCACAACTAAGCTAATTAAAATGAGAGAATATGTTTTTTATTCATTTTGCTTTAAAAAAATTGTACTGTGGTTTGAACTCAGGCTGACATACATGCTAGGCTGCCACTCTACTACTTGAATTATGCTTCCAGACTTTTTGCTTTATTTTCAGATTGGGTGTTGTGGCCTGGAGCACTATCTTCTTACTTTTGATTTCCACACAGTTGGAATGATAGGCCTACACTGTCATTGTGTGTGTGTGTATGTGTGTGTGTGTGTGTACATGAGGTCTAGCTAAATCACTTTTTTCCTAGGCTGGCATTAAACCACAATCCTCTCAATCCCTACTTCCTAGGTAGCTAGAATTACAGGCATGAGCTACCATGGCCAGATATACTCTGAATGACAAACCTAACTTAACTTCACATCTTATTGCTTTTATTTTTGTTTGTTAGTTTGTATTTGTTCCTGTAATGGGGCTTGAACTCAGGGCCTGGGTGCTGTCTGTGCCTGAACTTTTTCATTCAAGGCTGGTACTCTATCACTTAAGCCATAGCTTCACTTTTTTTTTTTTGCTGGTTAATCGGAGGTAAGAGTCTCACAGACTTTCTTGTCCTAGCTGGCTTCAAACTGCAATCTTTAGACCTCAGCCAGGATCTTGAGTAGGTAGGATTACAGGTGTGAGCCACAGGAACCTGACCTAATCTAACATTTTTATACTTGACCGAATCCTTAGAGATTTTAGGAATAGGAATCATGAGTAGTCAGAAAACTGATACACTACAAGTGCTTTTTCCCTTTCTAAAGACAGGGTTTTTTTTTTTTTTTGTCGGCCATGGGGCTTGAACTCTGGGCCTGGGTGCTGTCCCTCAGCTCTTCAGCTCAAGGCGAGCACTCTACCACTTGAGCTACAGTGCCACTTCCGGTTTTCTGGTGGTTTATTGGAGATAGGAGTCTCACGGCCTCTCCTGCCCGGGGCTGGCTTTGAACAGCGATCCTCAGATCTCAGCCAGCGCCCGGCTAAGACAGGGTTTTCTTATACAGCCCAGACTTGGCCTCTAACTTATTCTGTTGCGTAGGCCACTCGAACTTGTGATCCTCCTGCTTAGCCTTCTCAGTGCTGGAATTACAGACATGTGTCATCACACTCAGTGCCGGGAGCTTTTTAGGAAGAATATATGTTCAAAGTTTAGGAAATAAATTATCATTTTTCCTTAATCACATAAATTAATAAAACGATAAAAGTGTTTTTCTTGGTGACTGTGGTTCAATAAGTATTGATTTCCTTCCTTCCTTCCTCCCTCCTTCCCTCCCTCCCTTCCTTCCTTTTTTTTTGTTGGTTGTGGGGGCTTGAACTCTGGGCCTGGGTGCTGTCCCTCAGCTCTTCAGCTCAAGGCGAGTGCTTGAGCCACAGCGCCACTCCCAGTTTTCTAGTGGTTTATTGGACATAAGAGTGTCACAGACTTTCCTGGCTTTGAACCGTGATCCTCAGATCTCAGCCTCCTGAGTAGCTAGGATTATAGATGTGAGCCACTGGTGCCCTGCTCCTTCCGTTTTTTTGTGTGCCAGTCCTGGAGCTTGAATTCAGAGCATGGCATTATCCTTGAGATTCTTGTTCTCAAGGTTAGTGCCCTACCTCTTGAGCCATAGTGCCATTTCCAGCACTACTGGAGATAAGAGTCTCATGGACATTCCGGTCCAGGCTGGTTTTGAACTGCAATCCTCAGACCTCAGCCTCATGAAGTAGCTAGGATTACAGGTGTGAGCCATCAGTGCTTATTCACTCTTGTTTCTTTTAGAAAGTTCTAGCACTTGTCAATACTAGGATACCTGATTTCTTCATCTATAAAACAAGAGCAATAAAACAATAACATGGCACTGTACAGCATTTTATCCTGCAACAGATATGCAGAGTGATACCACTGAAGATAGACAACTCACTGCACTATGGGAAACACTTTCAATAGCATTTGCAAACCTGTTTTTCCCTTTCTTTTTCTTTTATTCAGTACTAGGGATTGAACTTAGGGCTTTGTATTGCTAGACAGGTGCTCTACTACTTGAACTATGTCCCTAGCCCTTTTTGCTTGAAGTTATTTTTCAGGTAGGGTCTTGTTTTTCCATGTCCAGTTTGGCTTTGACTGTGATCTCCTATTTTAAACATCCTGTACAGCTGAGCTGACAGGCTCATGACACCATGCCCAACTTTCTTCACTGAGATGGAGTCTTGAGACCCCTCTCTCATCTATCATATTCACATTTATTGAATTCATCTATGATCAACTGTGCATTATTTGACAGCAAAAACTGGATACTGAATAACATCTGTTGGATTAAGAAATGCTAGTAAGTTGTGCAAAAATAAATGTCATTTATATCTTGGTTGGGACAGCCTATTCTTTTTTTTTTTTCTGCTCCCGGGTGCTGACCCTAAACGCCTTTTGCACAAGGCTAGCACTCTACACGTGAGCTATAGCACCACTTCTGTTTTTTTTTCTGTGATTAATTAGAGATAAGAGTCTAAGTTTTGAACCTTGACCCTCAGATCTCAGCCTCCTAAGTAGCTAAGATTATAGGTTTAGCCACTGGCACCTGGCTAGCTTCTTCTTTAGTTGTTCCATTCTTTTATCTCTCAAACATATTCCTAGTCATCTTGATAGTCGAGATACTATCCACTGATTTAAATAATAACACAAAGTTTATTTTTAGTACAGTAATAAATCTTCTAGTAGTCACTATTTTTTTTCCTGTGCTGGTCCCTGAGGCTTGAACTCAGTATCTGGGTTCTGTTTCTGAGTTTTTTGTGCTCAAAGCTAGTGCTCTAACACTTGAGCCACAGCTCTACTTCTAGCATTTTGGTGGTTAATTGAAGATAAGAGCTTTATTGACTTTTCTGCCCAGGCTGGCTTCAAACTACAATCCTTAGATCTCAGCCTCCTGAGTAGCTAGGATTACAGAAGTGAGCCACTGGTGTGTGCCTGCCTGCCTACCTGGTTTTTTTCTTTCTCTTTTTTTCCTTCCTTCCTTTCTCTTTCTTTCTTTTCTTTCTCTCTTTCTCTTTCTTTCTTTCTTTTTTTTCTTTCTTGACAGGGTGATAACATGTAGCTCAGGCTGGCCTTGAAACCATTATCCTCCTGCCTTAGCCTCCAGAGGTGTGTATGCCATGCCTGGCTCCAATGTTCTTGCTGACTCAGATGCTGCATAATTCAGTTCCTCATGTACCAATCAAGATAGTTTATAAAAATGCATGGTGTAGAAATGGAGGGACAAAGGTGAGCAAATGGAGCAGTAGTACTCACTAAATACTGTTTAAGGTGAACTATACAACTTGTGGGTAGGGAGGGGAGGAAAAAACTGGGTGAGAGCAAGGGAAGGGCTCTTGACTTATGTAACTGTAACCCTTCTGTACCTCACCTTTATAATAACAATTAAAAAGTATGTGATCTAAGCTGGGTGTTGGTGGCTCGTGCCTATAACCCTAGCTACTCAGGAGGCTGAGACCTGAGGACAGCAGTTCAAAGCCAGCCTGGGCAGAAAGTCTGAGAGAGACTTATCTCCAATAAACCACCAGAAAACCAGAAGTGGTGCTGTGACTCAAGTGGTAGAGTGCCAGCCTTGAGTTGAAGAGCTGAGGAACAGCACCCAGGCCCAGGGTTCAAACCTCATAACCACACACACACACAAAAAAGTATGTGATCTCTCTTGTTGACACATGATGATTATTAGCCGGAAGATACTAAGTGGGTTTAGAAAAAGTGGGAAACTGAAATTGAAAGCTAACATTTCCAAGTATGGGGAAAAAAAGTAGGCTAAATTTGAGAGCAGGGGTTCTGAACTTTGGACTTCTGGGACAGAGCTAGGCTTTATTTGGGTGAGGAACTATAAAGCCTCTGAGGTTGTAATTTTCCCTAGGCTTGTATGTTTTATGTGTGGATTATGAGTGCATGTGTGAGTTTAATGCCAAACTGGGTGGTGAGGGAACCAGGGAAGATGCAGGACACACTGCAGTCTGAGAAGCAGGGAGGGCTTGGTTAAGAAAATGTCAGGCAGGTTCCCCAGGAACTTGCACAGCCATCAGAAGTGGGCACGGAGAACAGAGATGGGCTTAAGTCTTAACAAAAGTAAAAGTAGAAGAGAAGGCTGGGCAGAGCCTGGAGAGGCCTAAATGCCTGCTAAGAAATTTGATTCTGTGAGTAGAGGAGTGTTGGGTATAATAGTAGCAAACTTAGAGCTATGCTTTAGAAAAGCATGGTCTGAAAGACCAGCGAATACTTCTACACTGTTGTCCAGAAATAACAAATCCTTATTTAGACTGACAGAAAACAAATGGAAAGGAAGAGGTAAGATGGCAAGAAAAATACGGAAGAGAAAGCCACAGGATCTGGCCAAGACCAGGAGACAATACAGCAAAATGAGAAATGCAAAGTCTTTCATATACTTTTTCAGAGTGAAGTTCCTTAAAAACATATCCAAGGGCTATATCTGATGTCTCAGACCTCAAAGCCCAGGTACGTGGGAGGAGGAGAAAGCAGAATGGAGGCTGAGTGGAACAAAAGTTATTGAGATCCTGTTTTGAAAACAAACTAAAAGTGAATGGCTGCAGGCGTGGCTCATGTGCAGTAACACATTTGCTGACCAAGGTGAAGTTCACAGCCCAAGCCCCAGTACTGAAAACAGACAGAATCGGAGGAAACATACCTGAAAAACAGGTAATCACATGATTTGTCCCACATATAGTCGCTGTAGCTCACTACCCAGAAATCACAAGCTATACAACGCAGACGGTCACATGCTCTGATCAAAGAAAAAGAAATGTTCATTAGAAACTATACGTATCACAGGATCCATTTACAGATTACAGATTAGTCAATATGTAAGCAAAAAGTACAGATTAACTATGAGTGTTTGTACTAAGGAATTATTTACACATCTAAAGTTCAGGTTAATTTTTGCATACCTCCAAGATCTTGCACATGAATACATATAAGCACACATATATAATAACAGACATAAAACAAAGATCTATATATCTTTTTTTTTGTCGGTTGTGGGGCTTGAACTCTGGGCCTCTGGGTGCTGTCCCTGAGTTATTCAACTCAAGGCTAGTGCTCTACCACGTGAGCCACAGCGCCACTTCCTATATATCTGTTAATTAGATGATGTTCAAATTATATCGGAGGGAGCTCTTTATTTATGCTACCTAAGTGCTTTTCTTCCTACTGAAATTTCCAGAAGCTCTCCTATCAAAGAATATATGACACTACCCTGAAACAAATCTATCTCTACTGTAAAAGACTTCTGTGCTGGAATCATAGCTTATGTGTTTTAGTTTCCCCATGACCTGGCATCAATGTATTCATTTGTTTGGTTAAAATGTATTCATTTGCTTGTGGATGGCTCATGGCTACTCCTTGGTGTAGCTCTTTGCTACTCAGGAGGCTGAAATCTGAGAATCCGGCCAGGATAGGAAAGTCTGTGAGACTTACCTCCGATTAACTACCAGAAAACAGGAAGTGGTACTATGGGCTCAAAGTGGTTGAGCACTAGCCTTGAGCAAAAGATCTCAGAGACAGCACCCAGAACCTGAGTTTCAGGTTCAGCCCCACGACCAAAAAAAAAGATGAAAACTTTTCAACAGATGGTCAAATATGTCTCTTTACTCCTTATCCACCAAGTGCTTATAAATGACAACAAAGGAAAAAAAATATTCACTGTCACAAGTACAGTTAGCAAAGTGCATGGACTCTGGGCATAGAGAGGTAGGCTGAAATGCTGATCCTATTATTATTATTTTTAGTGTCAGTACTGGCTCAGCTTGCTTGGCTTTCTTGCACATAGCTGGTGTTCAACCATTTAAAAATATATATAAATTTCATAAGCAACTCTATATTTTCTTTCAATTTGTTAACCATTTATGAAGGTATATCTGGTACATATGGAAATTCAACAGATTCACATTTGTACAAATTTGAATTCACATTTTGGATGTACAAGTCAGCAAATGCAAAGTGATGGTTCCCAAAGCGACCATTATTTGCTTGCTTATGCATCTAGCTTATTACATGACTGCACAGAGTGTTAACTTTAATGCCTTAATACATATATGCAATTTGGCTGAATTATTGCTGTGGTGGGAGTCATTATTTAGAATCTCCTGACATCTTATATGTGTAAAATCTCAACCATAATGTTAAATACAGCTTTGTAATTTAATTTAAAATTTAGTAGTTTATTTAAATCTATTCACACTACCACATTTTCTTACAAGTAATGGTCAGTTAAAGAAGTCATTTCACTGCTCTGACTCACTCTACTAGATCATAATTAGTACAGTCTATGGAATAATCCAGTCTGGCAAATGGTTTAAAAAGTATGCTACAGATAAAATTCAGTTGGCTTGAAAATAACGCCTTGGTTTTTTATCTATATCACTTACTAATATCACTACGCAACTATTCTTTCTCTTTTCCACAAACTGAGCTAAAGAACTAAATCTTTTTTTTTTTTTTTTTTCTGTGCTGCTCCTGGGGCTTGAACTCAGAGCCTGAGTGTTGATGCTGTCCTTGAGCTTTTTTGTTGAAGGTTGGCACTTTGCCACTTGAGCCACAACTCTTCTGGCTTTATTGGTGATTAACTGGAGTTAAGAGTCTTCTGGGCTTTCCTGCCTGGATTGGCTTTGAACTTCAATCTTCAGATCTCAGCCTCCTGAGTAGCTGGGATTACAGGTGTGAAATACCAGTGCAGCTCCAATAGCAAAAGCAGTTACTTCCTTGCTACCCACATTAAAAGCAGTAAATTGGTGCACTTGAAAGTGTATTTTACAGGTTAGGGGTCAAGTTTCCAGTTTGAGTCCTTGTTTCATAATAATGAAAATGACCCTGGGCAAAGCATATTACCTGGGAATTTTATTTTTTGTATTGGACCTGGGGATTGAAATTAGGGTCTGGATGTTGTCCCAGAGTTTTTTTTTTTTTTTTTGTCAGTTGTGGGTCTTGAACTCTGGGTCTAGGCACTGTCTCTGAGTTCTTCAGCTCAAGGCAAGTGCTCTGGTACTTGAGCCACAACGCCACTTCCAATTTTCTGGTGGTTTTATTGGGGATAAAAGTCTCACAGACTTTTCTGCCCAGGCTGGCTTTGAACCATGATCCTCAGATCTCAGCCTCATGAGTAGCTAGGATTACAGGCATGAGCCACCAGCGCCTGGCTGTGTCCCTGAGCTTTTTTGCTCAAGGCTAAGTGCTCTATCACATCAGCCATAGCTCTACTTGCAGCTTTTTGTTGTTTAATTGGAGATGGTTAACTGGAGACAGACTTTCCTGCCTGGATTGGTAGTAAAAAGTCTATGAGACCCTTATCTCCAAATAACCATCAAAAAGGTGGAGGTGGAGTTGGGGCTTAAGTGGTAGAGCACTAACTGTGAACAAAAAGCTAAGGAACAGCTTAGGCCTTGAGTTCAAGCCTCAGTACCAGCAAACAAACAAAAACCCCAATAAAGTAATGTAGGAGGTAGCCTTATTGCCAAAAATAGAACCAAAGATAGCAAGGCAGTGCAAAGATTTTCTTAAAATCATTCTGTATTGTGAAAATGGTGATGGAATACGCTAGGAATTAACATGGGCTTGGAGTAAGACTGTCTGAGATACTGGGTAAGAAAGTGAGTCTGGATGGGGCTGGGAAGGTGGCTCAGTGGTAGAGCGCTTGCCTTGCAAGCCTGAGGCCCTGTGTTCGATTCCTCAGCACCATATAAGCAAAACGAAAAAAGCCGGAAGTGGCGCTGTGGCTCAAGTGGTAGAGCGCTAGCCTTGAGCTGAAGAGCTGAGGGACAGTGCCCAGGCCCAGAGTTCAGGCCCCACAACCGGACCCAAAAAAAAAAAAAAAAAAGAAAGAGAGTCTAGAAAGGAGAAGGGAACATACAAGCAGTAGTGGTGGGGTTCTGGTTTAGAAATATGTAAATCAAGTGACTGTGCTTGAAAACTTTTTGTGTAATGAGGACCTGTAGTTTTCTGCTGTTTGGCGAATCAGTGTGGCTGAGGCATCGTGGGTAGTGCCACTGTACTGCTTCCCACTGCCTGGAAGGTGCTTTCTCCTGGTGTTTGTGAAAACCAAGCTTAAGGACTGGTGCTGGTGGCTCATTCACGCCTGTAATCCTAGCTAGTCAGGAGGCTGAGATCTGAGGAGTTTGGTTCAAAGCCAGCCTGGGCAGGAGAGTCTGTGAGATTCTTATCTCCAATTAACCACCAGAAATTTGGAAGTGGCTCAAAATGATAGAGTGGTAGAGCAAAAGAACTCAAGGACAGTGCTCAGGCTCTGGGTTCAGGTCCATGACTGACAGAAAAGAAAAAAAAAGAGAACCAAGTTTGACCTTAGTGAGCTAGGAGTTTCTATACAAGAACACACACCCTACATCACAGCCCTTGGTAGCTAATTGCCAAGAAAAAGAAACATTTCAATAAACTGTCCTTAGAATGCCTAATAAAATATGCTTCTCATTATAAAATAAATTGATGCCAAGATGGTAAGAACTACATCTCAACAAAACAGCATCGATTAAAAAAAAACAAAAACAAAAAATCCTACTGGGAAAGAATAAGGTATTTGTGACATCCTACCTCTGTGATGTATTCGTTCCAATCCCCCATGGAACACTGCTTCCACTCAGGTACACTGGTCCGCAACTGGATGTGTTCAAAAGAAAGAAATAGGAGGAGTTAATTTGGCCCCACTGACTTTGTGTGCTTCTAATCAAATTGCACATCTCCCCTAGCAAGCCAGCTATTTTAAAGAAGAGGTATTTATTTTATTGGACATAACCTACATATTTAGGAACACTCAAAGAATCCAAATGAGTCACAGAAAAATGTGTTTGCCAAATAATGTAAGGAACAAAGTAAATGCTACAGAACATAACAGAACATTAATTTTGAGAAACTGTTCACACATTTTTTAAACACAGAAAATTATTTACAATAGCAATAATCTCCCATTTAATTTCCTTTATACTAAGGGGGGGGCCCAGACCATAGAGGATATTGTTATTGATCTTTCTCCTAAAGACCAACCTACATTTTATTCTTCAGTGTCACTGCTCTTCAAATGGTAACAAAATCTATTAGACTAGGCTCATAGTGTTTGCTCACTGGAGTGTGTAACTCACTAAAGCGATCTCAACTTACCTTTTACTGAGGCCTTGAATAGAGGCTTTGGTAGATGTGTTACCTGAAGATCTAGATTTTAATTTCTGTTAGAAAACAAAATAAGAGGCCAAGAGTAACTGAGAATGACAACATGAAAGCTAATATTCTTTGTTTTAAACTATTACTTTAAACTATTTTTTAAAAATTTGGTAGCATCATTTTGTAAGTGTCTGAAAGGAAAACAATGATCATGACCATTTAAAGGTTAACAAGGAAGTACAAATCCATAAGGAATTTGTAAATTACTTTCCTACACTGACTTTTAAGTATAGGAAATTGATATACTGCCACTAGCATGGTAAGATTTACAGTCACTTTATAACTCTTCAGTTAATATCAGAGTTCAATGATTTAATATGAAGGACCTGCTATTTAAAACTTAATTCTGGAAAAATTCAATTGAGGAAGAAAAAACCCAAACCAACCCAGACTAATTTTTAAAGGCTGTGAGTGGTATGCATCTGAATTAAAAATAAATGAACCAAACTCCTGTATAACTTCAGGAATATTAGTTTTGACCAAAGGGAATGTTATCAACCAATAGATTTTCAAGGAAAATGTAGTTACCTAGTTATAATTAAACAGTAGTTCCTAATGATTACATAATCTGCCCATCACTGGCCAGCATTATTAAGTGTTAACTGGTATATGTTCTTAAACAACATAAACCAAGCACATATTAGGACCACCACTTTTAGGAGAGGAAGTAAGATACAGGAAGTCAATTTTAACTATGTAGAGACATGCCTTCATTTTACTAGTGAGTGAGGAAGTTGAATGGAGGCAAAAATATTTTGTTCTTTCTCTTTTTTTTTTTTTTACATTAAACAGGATATTTCCCCCCCCCTCACATCTGAAAAATAGTAATGTGCATGGGTCTTTTCTTTTTTGCCAGTCCTGGGGTTTGAACTCAGGGCCTGGGCACTGTCCTTGAGCTTCTTCTGCTCAAGGCTATTGCTCTACCACTTGAGCCACAACACTACTTCCAGCTTTTTTTTAGTAGTTGATTGGTGATTAAGAGTCTCGCAGACTTTCCTACTATCCTCAGATCTCAGCCTCCTGAGTAGCTAGGATTAGAGGTGCCAGCTGGGTCTTTTCTTTCTTTCTTTTTCTTTTTTTTGCAATAAGCAAGAGGAGTTTATTTGGCGTTTGCGCAAACGGGCTCTCTGTCCAGGGCAGACAGGAAGTCCTGAGCGGTTACAGGCACTTTTAAAGACAAAAGCCACAGGATTAGCATAAGACCCCAGGTTCCCCAGGATTGGCTCAGTTTACTACTGGGGGAAGTTTATAACACTCTTTGTAATAAAACAATTGGCGCGGATGATCAAATGGAGATAGTCACTCAGGGAGATAAGGGTTAGGGAGTTTACAGAGTTACAGACTTGTGATTAATTAACATTTGGCCTGGGTCTTTTCATATTAGGAAATGTTTTATATTACCATCCAAACCTGACACTTTAATACAGTGACATTTGTTGCTTGTTTCTGGGCTTTCTAGAGTGGGTCTGAGTGCAGATAAAAAAAAATGTAACAAATGAAGCCAGCACCCATGCCTGGCTCTAATCCTAACTACTCAAGAGGATGAAATCTGAGAATTATGGTTGGAAGCCAGCCCAGGCCAGAAAGTCCATGAGAATCTTATCTTCAATTAACTACCAAAAAGCCAGGAATGGAGGTATGGCTCAAGTGACAGAGTATTAGCTTTGAGTGAAAAAGTTACAGACAGTGCCTAGACCCTGTGTTCAAGCCTCAGGACTAGCATGCATGCATGCACACATGCAGGCATGCACTCAAAATGTAACAAATGAGAGGGCCAAGGCTGCGTGAGGGTTAGTGCTGTGGGGTATGAGATGCCTGTGGGCAGTGTGGGCAGGACCATTCATTCATCAACACTTCTTTTACTCGCCCAATAAATATTTAACTCAGATCAGTTCTCTCCCTTAAGGGATAGAAAACCAGGTATAATAACTAGGAAGAAACATAGAAATGTACAAAATTTATTATTTCTTCATGACTTAAGAGCTATATTCAATTTAGTATATCTTAAAGCCATACCAGAGAAATATTTATCTTCTGAACCACTTCCAATTGAAAATAATGTCTCATATATAGATATATACCTTAGAATAGTTAATAAGTAATGTTCAGATGATTAATGTGTAACAAAAACATCATGCCATTTTCTTTTCTTTTTGGTTCCGGTCGTGGGGCTTGAACTCTGGGCCTGGGCACTGTTCCTCAGCTCTTCAGCTCAAGGCTAGCGCTCTACCACTTGAGCCACAGGACCACTTCTGGCTTTTTTCTTTTTGCTTATGTGGTGCTGAGGAATGGAACCCAGGGCCTCATGCATGCCAGGCAAGCACTCTACCATTGAGCCACCTTCCCAGCCCAATCATCCCATTTTCTTTACCTACTAATTAGAATCACCATTTGGCACTTAGGCTGCACTAATTTGGCACTTGTGCTTAACATTACCATTGCACTGACTTATCATGAGACAGGTGAATGAAAATGTCAAATTTACAAAAATTCAGATTTTAAAAGCTATATTAATACAGGTACTGCAATCCTAGCTACTCAGGAGGCAGATACCTAAGGATCAAGGTTCAAAGCCAGCCTGAGCAAGAGAGTCTGTGAAGCTAATCAATTAGTTAGCAAAAATCTGGAAGTGGAGTTGTGGCTCAAGTGGTAGAGCACTAGCCATGAACAAAAAAGCTTAGGGACAGTGTCCAAGTCCTGAGTTCATGTCCCAGGACCCAGATCCAACAGACAGACAGACAGACAGACACACACACACATGCATACACGCACGCACACATGCACACATACACACACTATTCCAATAAGATCATTCTTGGTCTCACTGACAAAAATACCAGTGGCCTACATTCATAACCTGTGCTTTTCAGTCCACTGTCTTAACCTTGTTTAGCTAAAAAACAACATGAAACAAAAACACCCAAAAGCTCTTGTGCTATATTTATTTCTTTGTTACATATATTTTCTGGGTTTTCTTTATGACCTTTGTAAATCAGACATTTGTTTGATATCTTTAAAAAATTCTAATGAGGGGCTGGGAAGGTGGCTCAGTGGTAGAGCACTTGCCTTGCATGCTCGAGGCCCTGGGTTCGATTCCTCAGCACCACATAAGCAAAAAGAAAAAAGCCGGAAGTGGCGCTGTGGCTTAAGTGGTAGAGCGCTAGCCTTGAGCTGAAGAGCTGAGGGACAGTGCCCAGGCCCAGAGTTCAGGCCCCACGACCGGACCCCAAAAAAAAAAATTCTAATGAGTAATGTTACACACATATCACACTGGTATAAACTAGGGTGTACAAACTCTCATACACTGCTGGTGAGAAAAACTAAACGACACAGCTACTTTGGAAAAGAATTTGGCAATGGGTGGAAAAGGTGAAGCTGAGCATAGAGCTTATGACCTAGGCCTTCCTTTTCTAGGTTTGCATAGGAAAAGACATCTAATGGAGTACTATTTGCAATAGTAAACTACTGGGTATAGTCTAGATGTCTATGGCCGGTGACGTGAATAAATAAGTTGTGGACTATTATATGCCACTTAAAAATTGTTTATGGTATTTACCTTCTTAATATATCAAAGCATTGATGGAAAGGATAGCAGTTACCTCAGAATAGGACTTGAGGTTTTAAACAATATCTCTGCTATTTATTTATTAAAAATAAAAGTTTGGAGGACACCCAGATCAACCTAGGCTACATAATGAGTTTGACTGAGGCCATCCTAAGCTACAGATGGCCTCAGTCTAAAAAAACTGTTTTAAAAATTAAAAATAAGTAAAATTTTAAAAAGCACAACAATACAGCAAAACATTGAAATATATTTAGTTTGGATAGCTATTAAGATATGTTCAGTAGAATGGTGACTATATTATTATTTCATGAACACTTTACAAAATTAAAAGATACATAAATATTAAAAAAAATTGTTGTTGTTTGAGCTGGTTCTGGGGCTTGAACTTAAGGCCTGGGCACTGTCCTTGAGTGTTTTTATTCAAGGCTAGAATTATACCCCTTGAGCCACAGCTCCACTAATGGCTTTTTGGAAGTTAATTGGAATAAGAAAGAGTATCATGAACTTTTCCTGCCTGGGCTTACTTGGAACTGAGATCTCAGCCTTCTCAGTAGACAGGATTACAGACATGACCAGCAGTACTCAGCTAAAAAGTTGAAATATTAACACTTCACAGGCTATTAGCAATAGCACTGCAGCTGAGATGCTAAAAATATACCTACAGTGGACGTTTTCTGTTTTGAGCTTTTTACAAAGGTGATTTTAGACAACAAATAAATACAAGTGAACAACCTGATAGCTGTGTGTTGACTTTTACACCAACAGCTTTCCTAGTTTATTCTTGCTGAGAAAGAAACAGGGAAGCACACAGTGAGAGTTTCTCATATATAATTTCCTCTATATTTCATTTTTTTTGGTCTGGTCGTGGAGCCTCAACTCTGGGCCTGGGCGCTGTCCTTCAGCTCAAGGCTAGCGCTCTACCACTTGAGCCACAGCGCCACTTCCATTTTTTTTTCTTTTTTGCTTATGTGATGCTGAGGAATTGAACCCAGGGCCTCATCCATGCAAGGCAAGCGCTCTACCATTGAGCCACCTTCCCAGCCCTATATTTCATTTTTTAAAAGTAACTGTACTTTTTTAAAGTAATTGTACTCAGGGTTCAAAGGACTACATACATATAGCCACTATGCCCTCTTTAAGGCTATTCTAATAGTCTAGAAATATATAGACTTACTAGCTAGGCGCCAGCGGCTCACACCTGTAATCCTAGCTACTAAGAAGGCTGAGATCTGAGGATTGTGGTTGAAAACTAGCCTGGGAAAGAAAGTCCATGAGGCACTTATCTCCAATTAACTACCAGAAAACCGAAAGCGGCACTGTGGTAGGGCGTCTGCTTTGAGATGAAGAGCTCAGGGACAGCGCTCTGACACTGACAAAACAGTGCCCCCCAACTGACAAAAACAAAAACCCAAAACAAAAACACCTGACTTGGGCTTGCCTTGCATGCCTGAGGCCCTGGGTTCGATTCCTCAGCACCACATAAGCAAAAAGAAAAAAACCAGAAGTGGCGCTGTGGCTCAAGTGGTAGAGCGCTAGCCTTGAGCTGAAGAGCTGAGGGACAGCGCCCAGGCCCAGAGTTCAGGTCCCAAAACTGGACCCCCCCCAAAAAAAAACAAAAAAAAAAACACTTGACTTACAAAGGTTTTTCTATCCAAGTTGGGTTCTTCAAATATTTCATTAATAAGACTATCAAGGTCATCTTCTTTTTCTGCTGATCTGAAAAAGAAAAGCACAGGAGAAAATCTCTCCTGAAAGTGTAAGAACAGATAAGCTCTTTACATGAGGACTTTTGTTTGAGGTCGGCTATTGAGATTATCATGCCAGGAGAAGGGTGATGTTAGCTCTTTTTCCTGTTATGGATGCAGCCTAAGATTTTGAGACAAAGATATACTTTACTGGTATAAATTCACATATGCTCTTTACTGTTGCATATGTAAAAAAGACAAGACAGCTACACCCACGTTACATTCAAGAGAAAACTGGGAATATACTTTTCTAAATGACATCAATTACTTCTTTAGCGAATATGAAAACAAATGGAATGTTAAGTAGTACTTGTTATAAGCAAAAGTTTCCACTGGATGTCAACCATGCCTCTTTCTAGAGGAGCCAAAGTTCACATCATCAAATGACAAGAAAAAAAGACAAAAGCCAACTCAAATCAAGCAAAGTAAAATTCTTGATGGGTCTGGGTGGCTCACACTACTCAGGAGGCTCATATCTGAGGATCACAGTTTGAAGCCAGCCAGGGCAGGCAAGTCCATGAGCCTTGTACCTCCAATAAACTACCAAAAAGCTGGAAGTGGATTTGTGACTCAAGTGGTAGAGCAGGAGTCTTAAGCAAAAAGAAGCTCAGGGACAAAGTGCAGGCTCAGAGTTCAAGGACTAGCACCAAAAACAAATAAACCCTCTACAACAAACAAATATAAATAAGCCAACCAACCAAAAAAAATAGACTCTCCCAAACAAAACAAACCACACACATGCTATCTCTTTATCTTTTGCTGGCAAAGTCATCCTGGATTATTAATATGCACTGTTTCTGTCCAAGACAACTTCTATTTAAAAGCAAACACAATATTTACTAAATGTCAGGCTCTGTCTTTACACGAGGTATCTTTATTACTCTAATTTTTAGGTGAAGAGAAGGCACTGAGAGATTCAGAGATTCAGGAGAAAGCAGGGCAGTCCACCACCTACCATGCCTTGAGATGAGTCCTTTTTATAGAGTTCAAATGTTGTGGATACTATCTATCAGTATTATCGCCACAGCTTCATTGGACATTTAATTGACTTGTTTTGGAAGGCAAGTTTGTTGTTGTTGTTTGTTTTGGCCAAACTAACTTAGAAATGTATTTACTCTTCAGTGTCTTAACACCAGGAGTTGTAGCTCTTCTTTGTTCCTACCTTGTATAAGATGAATTTAACATGATGCAAGAAAATCCAGAGCCTATTACTTCCTGCTTGATCTAGCCTATCTGCTTCATCCCCAGTCCCCTCCCCGTCTCTTTTATCCCTAGTGTCTTGCTTTCCCCTGGCTTGTTCCTTTGCTTTGAGAGCATGTTTAAAACTTTTCTCTTTAAGAAAACAAACAACTACCAAAAAAATCATAAAAAACCCCACCCCAACAAACTCAAGCCACTTTAAAAAATAACATTTATTTAAGCTGCTAACTTTCCTTACTCACTACTGAAAATAGTTTCCATCCATATGCTGCTTCTTCAAAAGCAGGTTAGACTTGGCATCAGTTGGTAACCTAGATGAATTTCTCAACTTAAAACTCCCAAAACGCCTAATCTGGTGAATGAAAAAAAGATAACAGTATTTACCTCCTAGGGTTGTGGAGATTAAATAAAACCTAGAAAGCATTCAGCATAGAAAAGTGACTCAATCAGTATTAGCTATTATTATTGTAGCTATTATCTGAGAGATTATATGTAAATATTCCCATTGGTATCACCCTAAACTACTTTGTTAGTACTGCACTTTTACCGGACCAATACAAATCTTTTTTTTTTCCTCTCAAAGACTGCTTGCAGTGTAGCTCAGGCTGGTCTTAAAGTCATGATTCTTTTGCTTCAGTCTCCTGCATGCTGGGACTACAGGCATGTGTTACCATACCTGGTTTCATATCGGTCTTAAAAAAAAAAACTTCATTATGTATTTTTCTGTATCATTTTGAATACTCTGACAAATTACATTTTAAACTACTATATTAGTTAATTTATTTCCTAGCTCTTTATTAATTTTAACTCAAGGCAAAATTTTAATGTAACATTATATACATATGTGATATATTCACATATGGAGAATATATTTAGAATTAGATTTATGATCTTTGTTGCTTTTTGCTTAGTTGCCAGACAAAATGTTTAGCACAAATGACAACACTAGTGATTCACTAAAGCTTTTATAAATTTATTACTGAAAATCTAGGGGCCCATTGAGAGTAGTGATCACAGTTATTTCTACATTTATTTAAAAAATGTTCCTTGATAGTCAAGTAATTTTTAGAACTTCTGGTTTAACCTACTTTAGAATTTTTTCAATGGTTTTATGTTCTAATACTTTTTTTTGTTCCAGTCCTGGGGCTTTTATTCAAGAGCCTAGATGCTGTCCTAAAGCTTTTGTGTTCAAAGCTAGTACTCTATACCACTTCAGCCATAGCTCCACTTCTCAACTTTTGATGGCTTAATTAGACATAAGAGTCTCATGGACTTTCCTGCCCTGGCTGGCTTCCAACTGCAATCCTCTGATCTCAACCTCCTGAGTAGGTAGAGTGCGCGGCTTGATAGTGATTTTTTAAAAAATAAATACATGTCAGTGTAAGTAAGTCTAGGGAATTGAGTATAGCACTTCCGGGAAATCACATACACACACCTCACAGATGTAGTTATAAAGTTAACAAGAAATGATCCAAAGGTGTCTCTGTGTAATTTCCCAAATATTCTCGGCAAATGGCAATTAACAAAAGATTCCCGCAGCCTTACTCCAAGTCATAACTTTGAAGGATGACTCCCAACTGATGATTTTTTTTTTGAGGTTGGGGGGAAATGGAGGAGGAAGTAAGTCCTATTAGTAATTATTACAGGGGGGGAAGGATGGGCAAATTTGAAGGTTTTTTTTGGGGGGGAACTAAAAAAAATCAAAGATTTAAGAAATGTCCCCAGATTTCGATATGGCTGTCAGTCAACTGCTTGTTCCTTAACTTGGATCATGGAGAGGAAAAGGTAGTTGGCTAATTAACGCAGACACTGTTGACAACAATAAACTCCGTTGATGAGTCTCATCTCATCTAACCCCGTGGGTTTAAAGACACTTCGGGTACTGCCAATTAGAAAGACGTTTTCTTCTTTCGCAGTGACAGGCCAGGGACTGCCCCGGGGAAAGGGGGCAGAGCAGGTTTTCTGCTAGGGAGCACCGCAGGGTTAGGAGAACTGCTGGGACGCGCGAGCTACAAACCACCTAGCCCCGGGGCGGCCGGGACAGAGGAGTAGCGACTCCACGAGCACGCGGGCCGGACCCGAGCGTGGACTCCAGCTCCAGCCCCAGCCCCAGCCCCAGCCCCAGCCC
>NW_012267233.1:14804936-14853335 GCF_000151885.1 Dipodomys ordii | reverse complement strand
CGGGTAGCGCGGCCTCCGAGCGGGGTTTCGCGGGGCCGATCCCCAGTGCCGGGCGGGGGTCGCCCGCGCGTTTCGCGTGGGGGCGCCGGCGGGGGAGGGGAGGACGGCTTTGAGCAGGCTTTCGCTAGGACAGCCCACCCCTCCCGCCCGTGAACCTGAGATTCTTCCTCGTCTGGTCTTGGCTGGAGTCGCTGAAGTTGGTGAGGCCGCCGCGGCCTTTGGCCCGCTCGGTCTTGCCCGGCCTCTGAGGGTCGAGTCTGCAAAACTTGCTCTCGACTTCATCCAAGAGCTCATCCAGGTCCTTCGCCATCTTGAATCGTCACGTTTCCCTCTCGGGGGTGGCCCGGGGCCGCGGGTTTCCATGGCAACGCGAGAACCCGCGCGGGGCGGGCGCGCATGCGCGAGCCCCGAAGCCGCAGTGGCCGACGCCCGCGAGGTGGGGGCGCTGCTGAGTTCGCAGTGGAGGTCGGGGCGGGTCCAGAGGTCGGGGCGGCGCGGGGTGCCCCGCCGGGGGGAGACCCCGGCTGTCGGCTCCTGCTGGCCTAGCGGACGCTGTCGCTTTAGTTCCTCCTAGCTTTTCCACCAGCTCGCGTCCGTTTTCCTCGCCCGCACTCACGCTGTTTCCGCAGTGCCCTTCGCCCCCTCTTCGGCCCCTCCGTGCGGGTCGGCCATTCGTAAATACCTTAAATAATCTGCGGGTGGTCCCGAGAGGACGCTCCAGATGAAAAAGAACATTGTTTTGGGAAAAATTTCACTTCCCGTAGTCGGCAGGATTCGAACCTGCGCGGGGAGACCCCAATGGATTTCTAGTCCATCGCCTTAACCACTCGGCCACGACTACTGCTGGTGTGAATTTTGGCAGTGAGATTCTATGTAGACTCTGGGCACCAGCGTCTGCCGCAGTAACAGGTGCCACGTAGCTCCGGAGAAGGCCGCGGCCCGGCCGCCCGGCTCAGGCGCCGTCCGCGCGGGGGCTGAGATCCGTTGTCGGAGGGGCACTTGGAACGTGCCCACCCTTAGTATTCCGTCAGATAAAGGGAGTTTGAGTCGGATCTCCTGAGTCACAGTCAGCGAGCGCGAGGAGGAGCGAGGGCCAGAGGCTCGGCGGGAGGGGAGGGAGAGAGAGCGAGTGAGAACCAGGGGGGACGCTCAGGGTTAGGACTCACCTACCCCATTGCACCGCCCGGGGGCCATGTCTCCCGGAGGAGCTGCAACTGTGGCGCCGCCACCAGTTCGGCTGCGCCCCTCTCTCTAAAGGATCAACTTCCAGGGCTCTCTTTTTCTCCAGCTAGTATGTAAATTGCTGATAGCCACCTGTTCACAGGTGCCGTGCCCCGTCAGGCCTTCCCACCGTTTCAGAGATAGTGTTATGAACGTTATTCCTGTCAATGCTCTCCGCCGTCTAACCAGTGCCCCAGGAGCATGTCTAAAATGGGATTAGCAAAGATCCCTGGAAACCCTGGGAATGGTGTGATCCAGATGATTTATTAGTTTCATGAGTTTACTTTGTTGGGAATATCCTTGCTGTCCCGGAAGAGCGACCTAAAACGAGTGGCGCGCTAGACGGCAGGCTGCCTCACCACTGGACTCCACCTTTGAAGTCTAAGTAATTTCCAGAACATGTTATCGAGCAATTAGCTTTAAAAAACTAATTAAAAATTCGCCACCTTCTGATTATTATTATTTTTTTTTTTACTCCACTTTACCATTTCTTATGGTGGTGAAGTATTGATGTGTATTGTTTCTGGAAAATTGTAAATGCTATAAAATCTGTGCCCCCACCCCCAAGAGCTGCTAAAACTTGTGTTTTCATCTAAGCCGTGTGTATGTGTGTGTTAAACTTGTGTTCAGGTTCACTAATTTTACATTACCATCAACAGTGTGTGTACAAGGGTTTATTCCCCTCCCCCCCCAGCATCCCTGCCAGCATTGTTTTTTGTTTATCTTTGGCTTTAATTTTTAAAATCATTATTGTTCTTTTCATTTCTTGGCCAGTCCTGGGGCTTGAACTCAGGGCCTGGGCTCTGTCCCTGTGTTTCTTTGTGCTCAAGGCTAGTGTTCTACCATTTGAGCCACAGCTCCACTTCCAGCTTTTTCTGAGTAGTTTACTGGAGATAGAGTCTCCCAGACTTTCCTGCCCTAGCTGGCTGAACAGCGATCCTTAGATCACAATCTCCTTGTAACTAACATTACAGGCATGAGCCACTGGAGCCTACCTTTATCCTTGGTTTTCAGTTTTATTTTAAATTTTATAATCTTCAAGTAGTTGTACAAAGCATTTTTAATTCAATATATCAATTTATTAGTATGATGAATCTCTATCAATATCACTCCTTCTATTGTTCTCCTTCATTTCTCCCAAGGTTATCCATTTCCTTGTTTTTTGATGTTTTGATGTTAGCTGTTGCGATTGGACTGAAAGGAAATGTCATGGTTGTTTGATTTGGATTTGTTTATGGCTAAGATGTTGGGCTTAAACTCCACAAGCTTTTCCTTGGCTTTTTTTACTCCAGGCTGGTGCTCTATCTTTTGAGCCACACATCCACATCTGACTTGTTGTGGTTTAATTGGAGATAAGACGCTCTTGTTTTTTTTTGTCCTGGGGGGAATGGTTTCATATCTTCTCATATCTCAGCCACCAGAGTGGCTAGGATCACAGGTGACATGTAATAGTAGTTGAAAGAATCTCTTTGAGCAGGTAGATGATTTTTGAGAGACTATGAAAATATAGAAGGACATGTTTCTGGTTTTATATTTTTGTGTGAATTTTATTTTTGTTTGTTTTTTTTGGGTCCGGTCATGGGGCCTGAACTCTGGGCCTGGGCACTGTCCCTCAGTTCTTCAGCTCAAGGCTAGCCCTCTACCACTTGAGCCACAGCGCCTCTTCCGGCTTTTTTCTTTTTGCTTATGTGGTGCTGAGGAATCGAACCCAGGGCCTCTGGCATGCAAGGCATGCGCTCTACCACTGAGCCACCTTCCCAGCCCCTTGTGTGAATTTTAGAAGGAAATTGGAGCTTGTTCCCTTTGATCTACAAACCACGTGTTGTAGATTATTCAGACTTGGGTATTTTCAGAGTTTTGTTTATGGCTGTTTCAGGTCTCCAGTGGCTCTCCTGACTGTAGGGATATTCCTTTTCTGGATAGCAGTGCCACATTTCACCTAAATGTTATGACATGTATGGTTGTCTAATCAACTATACAATGACAGTAGGCCATCAGAATGTCAGAATGTCAGGAGTGACTTCAGAGGACTACAGACCATGGAGGCAGATACCCACGATGAGTGTAGGCAGTCTTTCCACTTCATACAAATCATTAGAAGATAAAAATTTAAAAAGTTACATATTCCTTTGGGTTTTTGTTTTATTTTTAAAACTTGAACAATCTTGCATAGCTCTAAGTCTTTCCTAGACTTAGAAAACATACTGAGCATCAGATGTTTCAGAAAGAACTGGCAAGTGCCTTCAGATGCTACAGTTATTAAACAAGGTAAAAGGGGGAATGCCATGTATTCTTATATACACCTAGTATTCCAAGGAAATATTTTAGGGAATAAGTATTCAAATGAAGAAAATAAAGCCTACTATAATCCTAGATACTATATTATTGTACAGAGGGGTTACAGTTACATGAGCAAGGTAATTAGTCCACTTCTTAGTGAGCATTATTACCCCTTCCTTTGTTTTTCTCCTACCATCCCCTTTCCTCCTACCTCTCCATCCATAAGACTCTTTTTTTGTTTTTGTTTTTCCTCCATAAGACTCTTATCTCTAGCTAACCACCAAATAACTAGAAGTAGTGCTGGGGCTCAAGTAGTAGAGCACTAGCCTTGAACAAGAAACCTTGAACATCGGCACAGGCACTGGGTTCAAGTCCTAGGACTGGCAGAAAAGAAAAAAAAAGGAAGCCTTATGGGCTTTTCCAAGTAGTTAAAGAGTGCTCTCTCTGAGCCTGTTTCTTGTGAGTTAGAGGTGGTGAGACAGCTGGTTGTCGTCCCCTATAGCTCCAGGCTAACCCCTTCAGTTACAAGGTGTTTTATAATTCTCCTGACTATTCACGTAATGAATTGCAAGGCCTTTTTGAATTCCCATGTACTTAGGTTTAATTTTTCAGCCCTGCTGTTCTCCCCACACATCACAGGCCTGCTGAATAAATACCCACTGCTGGCCAGTGGCATTGGCACACGGGAGGCATCCTCTAGGAACACGGCAAGCTTCCAAGCAAGGAGGCTAGGGGAGAAATAGGACAGTTGTTTTTAAGGATACCCTGAATTAGGCCTCGATGTCATGTAGGTAAATTCAGTCCAGAGAATGCAGAATCTTTATTGGAATTTGTACATTCATCTCTCACAGCTGTGGAGAGTTTAGACTAATCACCGCTCTCACGGGGATGCTATCATGTTGGTAATTTGAAAAAGGATCAGGAGCCTGCAGGCTTGGAACATCTTGAGAAAACTCTGGCTCTGAAATACACCATCACATGCCGGGGAGACCACTTGCAGCATCATCGCAGAGAGCTGAAGAATGCTGAAATCAAGTATTTCTTTGGCACAATTTCAAATGGCTTGAGAAATCTGAGACCTTTTTTTTTTCTTCTTAAACTGCAAAACAGATTCTTTCCTCTTCCATCAGCCCCACTGCTGTCAATATGTCGAATGTTAGGTGCCAGAAACGAGCCTAGCTGCCTAATGATAACAATGCCAAGGTTACACAGCCATCAGAGGCTCCTCTCAAGAACCAGTTAGGGTGGATTTTGAAGGTGTATACCTCTTTGGTCTTTCTAGTCTCAGTATATTTCTCTTCAGCAGTTGGGATAAAACCTGTCACTTTTTGCCATATCCTAGGTTTTGGGACCCTCTCAGATACCGTTTTTCATTGACCTATATGTCTTTATGATAGGGCCAGGTTCACAGTTGGTGTTTGCGTAGCAGCTTCTGACAGCACAGAGGCCTAGTGAACTACTGTCGTCTGTTCAAAAGGCCAGGATTCCCAGGTGTGCCATGAGGGTAACTCAGTCTCTGGCTCCACCCAAATGGATATTTTATCACCATTCATGTAGCAACCAACTAACATATGAGCCTGAGAAGGCAAAGTGCTAATGTGTGTGGCTCATCAACATTCTGAGGAGACTGTCCAGCTTCTTTCTGAAGATTTTGCATTGAAACATTCTCCCCGCTTCCCCCCTCAGGCCCCCCCCTTTCCCCAGTTCTACAGCTCCTTCTTCTCCTCTCTGTGTTTCATATGATTTCTTGCTTTATGATTTTGATTTGGTGGATTTGGTGCCTATCAGTTTCTCTCCATTGGCCTCTTAGGAAGGATCTCAGGTTTTAAATAAACCTGTTCTTTATGACTCAACTGAAGTGTACCATCACTTTAAAGTTAGCCCTGATTGATCAATAGGATTGATCCACCCCTCTCTTGGGTATCTATCGTCCTTTAACAACATTTTGCTCTTATTGTCAGTTATAGTTATTTCCAATGTTACTTGCAAGGATGTGAAATCTAGCTGGGCGCCGGTGGCTCACCCCTGTAAGCCTAGCTACTCAGGAGGCTGAGATCTGAGGATTAAGGTTCAAAGCCTGCCTGGGCAGGAAAGGCTATGAGACTCTTTATTTCCAATAAACCACCAGAAAATTGGAATGGCACTGTGGCTCAAGTACTAGAGCACTAGCTTTGAGTTGAAGAGCTCAAGGACAGTGCCCAGGCTCAGAGTTCAAGCCCCATGACCTACAAAAAGAGGAATGTGAAACCTGTGAAGATGGGAAGCAGGTTCACCTCAAGGATCTTCTTGGAACAGGCATGCCTAAGCAGCTGGCACAGTTCATAATTTGGAATCTAATAGTCAATATGATCATATTGAGAGGCGGGGACCTTAGGGAAGCGATGAAGAAATGAAGGTTTCATCTTCATAACTGGGGCGATTGCCCTTCTAACAGGCTAGAATAAGCTCTGCCTTCAGTTATTTGCCTATTGAAATTGGAATTGCTGGATCATATTGTAATTGTATTTTTAAGATTTTTGAGAGGATGGGGGAGAAGAAGTCATAGTATTCAATGTATATCCTATGAAACTAGGAAAACTGAGGGAATAGGTAGGGTTGGGAGGGATGGGGAGAACATTGAAAGGGGTGATATGGATCAAGATGCACTGTACTCAAACTGACAGATTGAATTGTAATTCCTAAGATTTTTGAGGCTCTGCTATATCATTTCTAAGGCAATTGTACCATTTAAAAAATATTATGTTTAGGGGCTGGGAAGGTGGCTCAGTGGTAGAGCGCTTGCCTTGCATGCCTGAGGCCCTGGGTTCGATTCCTCAGCACCACATAAGCAAAAAGAAAAAAGCTGGAAGTGGCGCTGTGGCTCAAGTGGTAGAGCGCTAGCCTTGAGCTGAAGAGCTGAGGGACAGCGCCCAGGCCCAGAGTTCAGGCCCCACAACTACCCCCCCCAAAAAAATTATGTTTAGTGATACCCAGAATCTTTTCATGTGTTTATTGGCTATTTGCCTGTTTAAGATCTTTGTCTAGTTTTCCATTGGGCTGCTTTCTGGTTTCCACAGATCCTGATGAAAAGTACGTTGATAATGTTATAGATGATCCATCATGTATGATGTCTCATTTATCCTTTGCTGCTTTCAGGATTTTTAGTTTTAGGCTTTCACAAGTTTGATTATATGTATTTTGATGTAGGAATTAATCTTATTAGGAATTCATTGAACAACTTGGTGGTTTAAATTCATGTTTTTTAAAAAATCAAATTTGGAACATTTTTTAGACATTACTTTGTGAGTGAGTGAGTAAGTGAGTGTGTGTGTGTGTGTGTGTGTGTGTGTGTATGTGTTGGTTGTGGAGCTTGAATTCAGGGCCTGGGTGCTGTCCCTGAGCTTTTTCACTCAAGCCTTATATCCTACCATTTTGAGTCACAGTGCTACTTCTGGTTTTCTGGTGGTAAATTGGAGATAAGAGTCTCATGGGCTGGGAAGGTGGCTCAGTGGTAGAGTGCTTGCCTTGCATGCCTGAGGCCCTGGGTTCGATTCCTCAGCACCACATAAGCAAAAAGAAAAAAGCTGGAAGTGGCGCTGTGGCTCAAGTGGTAGAGCGCTAGCCTTGAGCTGAAGAGCTGAGGGACAGCGCCCAGGCCCAGAGTTCAGGCCCCACAACCAGACCCCCCCCCAAAAAAAAAATCTCATGGACTTTCCTGCCTGAGCTGGCTTCAAACCACGATCCTCAGATCTCAGCCTCCTGAGTAGCTAGGGTTATAGGCATGAGCCACCAGCACCCAACTTTAGATATTACTTATTTATATATTCTCTCTTCCCCTTCTAGGAGGTCCACTTGATACAATGTACTGTCCAATAAATTATAGGTATTAGTATTAGCCAGGATGTTTCCTTCACTAGCTCATGTACCAAGTGTTTTATTTCATTTTTCTTGTGTATTTTCTTGCCTATTGCTTTGGCTCTATTCATTTTTGATCAATCTTTTCCTCTCTGTCCCTCACAGTCAAAGTTTTTGCTGTTTTTTTTCTTCTGCTTTCTCAAATCTGCCTTTGAGTTCCTCTAGTGCATAGGAATGGCAGTTGAGCAAATGTAACAAGCTGTGCGTGTATGTGAAGGTATGCCACAGTGAATAGTCTCAGCCATTGAACTAGATGGGACTAGTGTTTAGTATGCACCTGAGATAGATGTCAAGGCAGTGGTGCTGGTGGGGTAATATACCTTTATGGCTAATTATCCCACCTGACTTTTTGTTAATGTAATTGATCCTTTTTAGAACCAAGACAGACCCCTGGATGTTGGGCCATATGGGGATGGAGTACTGGGAAAGACTCTGAGGAAGAAAATATCAGGCTTCCAGATAATAAGGTTTTGGGGCTTCAAGCAATATACAAGAAATATAAAGTTAACAAACACTACTTGTACATGAGCTGGTGAAGCAGCCATTCTGGTTCATACTAATAGCTATAAGCTATTGGACTGGCAGTACATTGCACTCCTCATATTCCTCTGCATTGGCTGTATTCTTGTGGGCACATTCAGAAGTGTGACACTTCTGGCTTGGGTCTCAGGCCAATAGAAGGATCTTCTTCACCTTTTCCTCCCCCATGGCTTGTTGGAACCTGGTAGTAATCTAGGTAGATGCTAACAATGTCACCCTTAGGTGACCCTCACAAAGCAACCTGAATACCTGAATAGTTGAGCGGAGCAAGACTTCATGGTTATTCTGAACTTCTCACCTGGAACCATTATGGTAGAAAACAAAGACAAGCTTCTTTGTTCTTTAAACTTGGATGTCTCCAACTTTATTATTATTATTATTTGTTGGCATTGGAATTTGAACTCGAGTTTCATGCTTCTAATCAGTTGCTCTACCACTTTAGCTGCTCATCTTACTCCAATTTTCTCCAAATTAATGGATAAAAATATCACCTGGAGGGGCTGGGAAGGTGGCTCAGTGGTAGAGCGCTTGCCTTGCATACCCGAGGCCCTGGGTTCGATTCCTCAGCACCACATAAGCAAAAAGAAAAAAGCTGGAAGTGGCACTGTGGCTCAAGTGGTAGAACGTTAGCTTTGAGCTGAAGAGCTGAGGGACAGCACCCAGGCCCAGAGTTTAGGCCCCATGACCAGACCTCCCCCCCAAAAAAAAAATATCACCTGGAGATTATGTGAAAATGAAAATCCTGAAATGGGGATTTTTGAGCCCAGGCTTCAGATTTTGCATTTGTATCGAGTTCCCAGATGATGCTAATGCTGTTGGTCTAGGGTTTATAGATGAAGTCATTCTGGTGTAACTAGTGAGAGTAGGGCCGAGGAACTTGATACAAAACAAAACAAGACAATAACTCACACACCAAAGCCCTCACCAGGTGATTCCAGTTGGCCCTAGGCCTGCCACCTGGTGAATAGAAGGAACCTTTCCTGTTGCCTTGTAGGGAGAAGGGGATCCCATTGAAATAGCTCTGTCATCTTTTCATTAACTACGTATGGATAATGAATATCACCAACTGTTGCCAGTACTTGTGTGTGTGTGTGTGTTTGTGTGTGTGTGTGCATGCATGTGAGCTTTGTGTTTGAAAAAAAAAAACAAAGGGGCTGGGAAGGTGGCTCAGTGGAAGAGTGCTTGGCTAGCATGCATGAGGCCCTGGGTTTCATTCCTCAGCACCACATAAACAGGAAAAAAAAAAAAAGCTGGAAGTGGTGCTTTGCCTTAAGTGGTAGAGCAGTAGCTTTGAGCTGAAGAGCTGAGGGACAGCACCCAGGTCCAGAGTTCAAGCCCCACGACTGACCAAAAGAAAAAACAATAAAAAACCAAACAAAGCCAAGATAATAATGTAGACGGTATGCAGGTTAGACCCAGTGACTACTGCACTGCACAGATCTACCAAATGGAGCACACCTGTGGGGCTGTGGAGGCTATCAAAATACTGCAGCATGGCTTCTCCCTTAAACCACCTATCGACCACAAATGGAAGTGATCTGTGGCTCTATGTCAGGAGGTTTGGCAGATCCAAGGACTAGATCTTGGATTACAGTGTTTCCTAAGGCACCATTCCAAGGCATGCTGTGCTAATTGCCTGGTATTTAGGATCCTGAACTGCAATCCTGTACTATAACAAAAGGCAGGCTTACAGGTCCGCAGGGCCCTCACTGTGCAAGCTGATATTGCACCCAGGTAAGGGTATTCTGGCTCCTGCGTGTGGATATTTTGGTGGTCACCCATGCAGCGGGAAGGTTCCACTCCACCTGTGATATCATGCTGATCCATGATTATACCAAACCTCTCCAAGGCCCAATGATGAAAGTTTGGAGTTCATTTCCTGCTATGTCTGAAGCTTATGACTCAAGGAGGAAGCAGAAGGTTCACACAAACAGGACACAAATTGGGGAGTAGAGAGAATCACAGGAAGACAAAAGCTATCCCTAGCTTTGAGGTAATAGCGTAGTGTTAAGCTGCTGGAGGAGCTAGGTGCCAATGCTGTTGGCATGAACACAGTACTGGAAGTTATAATTGCCTGACACTGTGGACTTTGAGTGTTTGGTTTCTAACTCATCACTAACAGCATCATCATGGATAAAAAAAAAAAAAACCTGGAGAAGGGAAATCATGAACAAGTACTGGATACTACCAAGCAAGCAGAGCAGAAGTTATAAGTTTGCCTCCTTCCTTATGGCTATCCTTCCACTCCCTGTTTGCCAGGAGCTGTCCCCTGAAGTGTAGCTGGTGAGTTCAAACAGCTGCCACCAATTCTGTCTCCTTGTTTGCTGAGGTTGTATGCCTGTGACCCAGGTAAGTAGCAAGAAGGAAAGAGGAAGACTTCTGTCTCTCACCTTCCTTTCCCCATTTGTCCTCAGTAGATCATTCCAGTGCCAGGTTCTGTTGCTCAGTTGCCCTCTTAAGAGCACTTTGAGCTGGGCACCAGTGGCTCCTAGCTACTCAGGAGGCTGAGATCTGAGGATCATTGTTCAAAGCCAGCTCAGGCAGGAGCATCCATGAGGCTCTTCAGTAAACCACCAGAAAACTGGAAGTAGCACTGTGGCTCACGTGGTAGACAGTAGCCTTGAGCTGAAGAGCTCAGAGACAGTGCCCAGTCCAGAGTTCAAGCCCCATGACTGACAAAAAACCCCAAAACAAAAAACAACAAAAACAAAAAACAAAACACCCCCCCAAAAAAAACGAAGAGCACTTTGACATTTTGTTGTTCTGTAGGAGCTGGAGCCTATGTCCTACCACATCTAGCAAGTTCTCTATGATTGCACATTTCTCTCTCTTTCTCTCTTTCTGGGTTTGAACTCAGGATTGTTAGGTTGCTGCTAATACTACTTAGGCATGCCCCCAGTCATGCTTTTGCTGTTTATTTTGGAGATGGAGTCTAGAAACTTTCTGCTCAGGATGGCCTCAAACTATTATCCTCTAGATCTCAGCCTCCTGAGTAGCCATGAGTCACTGGGGCCCAGTATGGATGTATGCCTTTGAACTTCCAGCCTTTTGAGTGGATGCCCTCATGTTTTTGGAGGCTCAGTGATACTTTGCTTAGAGACCAAAGACCAGCCCAATTCCTCTTGGATTTTATTTAACACTCATGTTTTGAAATAAAGAGATTAAAAAAAAAAGAAGCTGAATGTTGGCTCTTTCCAAGATCTGCCTTTAGGGATCACATATAGAGCACTTAATCTTGAACACTACAGCAGTAATCTAATGCGAGGCTTCAGCCACAAGACAGACAGACGCTCACCATTACTGAGATGGATGATGTAATAATTAAACTATTATTGTGTGTGATCTGTTTCACCTGAAGGTTCCAAAGCTTTAAGAACATCTGGTGGCAATTTATTAGTTAGCACAACATGATTCTGCATTTATTAAGTGTTGATAATGCACTAGGTGTTGTACAGAATAAAATTCCTGCTCAGAGGCCAGGAGAGAGGACAAGTGTGTCCCGCTGGAGAAGGCGAGGCTTGCAACATGTAGGAGAAGGATGAGTCCTAAAAGTCATTTCTGTGCAGAGCAGTTGGAACTATGATGCTGGAGAACTTTGTCTTTTGTATATTTTGTCTGTAGCTCATAAAATGCTTTAAATAGATTAGCTATATCTCTACTTCTGTCATGATGAATTGTTAGCAACAAGTAATAGGAAACATGATCTAATAAGCAAAAATATAATTGTCTCAATTCTAAAGATGGAGGTGTAGGAGTTTCAGTTCAGTGAGCACTCATGTAATTCTTTTAAAAATACAATTTTATTGCTACTATTAAGTTGTTTCACAAAAAGCTTACTGTTTCTTAAGTCAGATAATGAATACATTTTGTTTTGGACAATGCCACCCCTTCCTTTGCTTTCTCAGTTTCCCCTTCCTGCCTCTACCCACTAGTTGTATAGTTCATTTTCCACATAGTGTATACGGAGTACATTGCCTGCATTCGTTCATCCTCCTTCCTCCATTTCTATTCTCTCCCTTCCCTCTGTCAAAAGATAGATAACAAAGCAAAAAGCAAACAACACCTCCCCGAAAGCAAAAATAAACAACACTATCTCCACCACCTACACCACCACCAACCACACCCTCTCCCCACGGTCCCATTTTCTGGAATTTGTTTTGATAGAAATAGAGGTGTTATGCCTTTGGGTTCTCATTCTTCACATTTTGTAGTTGATGGCACTGGTTCCATTCAAATATACTCTCCCTTACGATGGTAAGAATCTGTAAGGCTACTTATTAACAAAAGTGGTGCCTTTGTTCAAGCGATAGAGACCAGCCCCGAGCAAAAAAGCCAAGCAAGAGATGAGGTCCTCAGTTCAAGAACCAGTATTGGCACCAAAAAACAAAACAACAATATCTTCCATAGCTAGCTTACAAGAAGAAAAAAAAAATCTCTTCTACAACAAAGAAGAGAACTTCTTTCCTGGTTAGTCTCTCCTGGGTAGTTAGTTAAGGCAATGTCCCATGGTAGTTGACCTATAGCGACTGACTGTTCCCTGAATCAGTTGCTGACAAAGAAGGAGGGGGGATTGCTGCTATGGTTGGCCTGGCTCCTCTGGAATTAGGAATAGAGTCTGTTTTCCCTGGGTTACATGAAGTAGATGGATGAATGAAGTTGGGACTTTGTTAGGAAAGGAGCAAGGGGAATGAATACTGGTAGCTCTCCATAGGATCTACTTTAAGTATATGTTATTACTTACAGAAGAGAGACCCCGGATTTCTGAAAGCAAGGTAACTATCCAAGTTATTCCAGTTACTTGGTGGCAGAATAGATAATTCTACTTAGGAATCAGGTGCCATCTTAGAGCAAGTTCTGGTTCAAGTCAAGAAACAGGCTTTCCTGCAGAACCTCTCATCTGATTCCTCCTCTCTCACCTGCTTTCTCATAGGGAGAAAGGCTCTTAATGGCATAAAGATACCAGTTGCTATGCTGTCATGAATCCTATAACCTTAAACACATTATTTAATTTCTTTGGGATTCCATTTTTTTTTCAAGAAAGAGGATAGAACTGTGTATAATTTGCTAATTTCTTGAGTTTTACAGTCCAGTCCTTTCCTTCCTCATTCACTATGGAGTTTCCATTTATTAGTGGTTTCAAAGTTTTCAAAAAATATATAAATAAGTTTATTGCTGAATTTCCTAATTAATATTGTAGATTTTAAAAATATTGAAACTAAACAAACTGTTGAATCTAACAGTTAACCATACTTTATTTTTTAAAAACAAAGACACTAGAAATTTCTTTTAAAATATAATTTTGTTATTATTAAGGTATTATATGGAGGTATTATCATTTCATAAGTGAGGAAATGGGTACATTTCTTTCTTTTTTGTTGGTTGTGGGGCTTGAATTCAGGGCCTGTGCACTACCCCTGACCTTTTTTGCTCAGGGCTAGTGCTCCACCACTTCAAGCCACAGTACTACCTCTGGTTTTCTGGTGGTTAATTAGTGATAAGAGTCTCATGGAGTTTCCTATTGTGGGTGGCTTTGAACCATGATCCTCAGTTCTCAGCTGCTTGAGTAGCTAGGATTACAGGTGTGAGCTACGGGTGCCCAGCTTGGATACATTTTTTTAAATTTAATTTTATTTTGTTGCCAAGGTGCTGTATGGGGATTACAGTTAAATAAGTAAGGTAATGGGTACATTTCTTGTCAAATTAGTTTTTCTCCCACTATCCCCCCATACATTTCTTTTTGGACAATGTCATCCCTTCCTTTGCTTTTCCCCAGTTTCCCCCTCCTGTTCCTGCCCACAAGTTGCACAGTTCATTTTCACACGACTGCATTTGCTTACCATTCCTCCTCCATTTCTTAGCCCCCTTTACCTCCCCCAAGACAAAACAAACAAAACCCCCAAAGCAGAAACAAAAGACACCACCACCACCAGCAGACATTAGAAGTTTTATGAATAGAGGTATATCATCTAGTAGCAAAGAAATATGAACCAGAGAGTGGCACAAATACAGTAATAAAGAAGCTTACCACACAGAATTCACTGTCTGTGTCATGAAGAAGATCCTCCTTGGGAAGTTAAATATTCAATGTCTTTCTAAACTTTCTAAAGTCTTGTGTCTGCCTTTCTTTTGTAAGAAAAGAGCTAGAACTCTACTGTTGCTGGAATGAAATAATGCACATGAATCAAAGTCCAAGGACTTTGATCTCCCCAGTGTTTGAATAAGAATCAATTAGGACAGAAATACTCTGGTACTCTGTGTGTGTGTGTGTGTGTGTGTGTGTGTTCTGATACAGGGTCTTGAACTCAGGACCTTATAGCCTTGCCTGGATTTTTCCACTTTTTCCACTTGAGCCACCACTGTACTTCTAGATTTCCCCCAGTTAATTGGAGGTGAGAACCTAACAGATTGGTTTACATGGGCTGGTTTTGAACCACAATCCACAGAATTCAGCCTTTAAAGTAGCTAGGATTACAGGTTTGAGCCACTAGCACCTGGCTTGGCTTTGGTACTTTAATCCTTAAACATTATCCCAATCCTAGTTACTTCAATATAGTTGTGTCCTATGATTAAAAAAAATACAATATAGGGGCTGGGAAGGTGGCTCTATGGTAGAGTGCTTGCCTTGCATGAGGCCCTGGGTTCGATTCCTCAGCACCACATACGCAGAAAAAGCTGGAAGTAGTGTTGTGATTCTAGAAGTAGAATGCTAGCCTTGAGCTGAAGAGTTGAGAGACAGCACCGAGGCCTAGAGCTCAGGCCCCACTATCAGCAAAAAAAATACAATATAATTTCTATACTTCTTATGTAATATATGTACATATACACACAATAATAAAAATTTTTCATTCTGAAACACTATAGTTTGGCCCCAAACAGGACTACATTAAAGCTCTGTATTAGCATTTTACTCATATAGATTTTTTTTCTTGATTCTTATACCATATGGCTAATTTATAGTTGTTATATAAGCTACTTTTTGGAATTGAATTAAGGTTTTTGGTGCATGTAAGCAGTTTTGTTACAATACGAATCTCTTAAGGCTCAATCACATGCCAAATTATTTTGGAGCTCTTTTGGAGCTATTTCTCTGCATTGTATGAATGTAGTAACTTGTCTGGGTGATTGATAGGGGCATATAGAAACACATAGAAGGGCTCCCAGAACAAAGGTGAATATTGTCTGTAATCCAAGCAGAATCACTTGAGCTGATTTACACTGTACAAGTGTGACTCTACCACACAGCATGAAAACTGAAATCCACTGTAGTTTGCTAAGTGTCTGGTTTAGCATTAAAACAGACCATGAAGCAGTACAGGAAATCTGCAATTGCTATGTCACCTGGTACATTGCTATATCCAGACTGCTAGGAAAACCATGTGGTTCTGAATTCCACACACAACCATTGGTTCACTCAACACATCACAACCTTCTCAAGATGTTTTCACTTAAAGGTGCCTTGTAATCCTAGCTACTCAGGAAAGTGAGATCTGAGGATCATGGTTTGAACCCAGCCTGGGCAGAAAAGTCTGTGAAACTCCAAATTCCAATTAGTCAGCAAAAAGCCAAAAGTAGAAGTGGGGTTCAATGGTATTCAATGTTGAGTGGAACAAGCCAAAGAAGAGCAGAAAGCCCTGAATTCAAGCCCGAGAGTAACACACACACACACACACACACACACACACACACACACACACACACACACACTACCTTAAGTCAAACTACTGGTTTCTTCAGCTAATAAGCTAATATTGAGCAATAACTTTGTAACTTCTGTGATAAACAGTATACCTTGTAGACTGACTTTTTCTTGTGTCAACTATGACACTGCAGTAGCCCCCCCTCTCAAAATAAGTCTGTTTGGGTCATGGTTAATGAATCAGCATGCAAATGTGTACAGATACCTGAATTAAAAATAAAAAGTTCCATTAAGTAATACTTAGTATGGAAAGTCAAGCTCTCTTTTAGTATCAATGTCTATTTTATATCTGAGCCTAACATATTCTATTTTTTAAATCTCATCCTTATTTTAAAAATATAGAGAAAAACTGAATACTTTGACTTCACTAAGAGTAGTGAAGCTTCCAGGGTGAATCTTCAGCTGGTGCTTTGTAATCATGGACTAGACCTCCTATGCATTACCTGAACATAGGTAAGATTTCCTACTGTTACATATCCTCTCCTGGAAATGCTACAGCCCCTTTTCCTGTCACAGTTAGATACATTGTTAGATTCATATATTTCACAATGAGCTAATAACCGTGTAGTCTTTTTTTTTGTCAGTTTTAGGGCTTGAACTCAGGACCTAGCACTGTCCCTGAGCTCTTTCACTCAAAGCTAGTGCTCTAATACTTTGAGCCACAGCACCACTCCTGGTTTTCTGGAGGTAAGGGTCTCACAAACTTTCCTGCCTGGGCTGGCTTTGAACCTTGATCCTCAGATCTCATCTCCTGGATAGCTAGGATTATAGGTATAAGCCTGTAGACTGAGCCTAAATTATAACGAAATCTACTAGTTTGATCATGTTGGGTCCTCATGGGCCTTTAATCACAGTTCAGAATCTTTTTGACTTTGACACTAGGAAATCATAAATGAGAAATAATATTTTTCTTAAGAGTAGGGGCAAAAAACAAGCATTAAAAAAAACAAGCCATTTCTCGTTGTCCTCAGATTTTTCTTTAATTTTCCTCCCTTCATCCTCTGGAGTGAGGTGCTAAAAATCTAAGACCTAGCAATGGTTTGCCCCACCCAAATACTAAACCCCATCATCACCAATGTCAACATGGGTTCTACCTGGAAAAGTGTATCTTTGCCTACAACTCTTAGAGAAATGATGGATTCATGCAGCTTCCCCAGCAACCTTTGCTTCCAGAAATCAAGACCAGCCTAGCTCTTTCTAAGTACATAAATCATTTTAGGAAAGGTGAAAGTTCATTTGGCCCTCTATTTCTCCTCTGTTTTGGTTTATCTTAATCCCATTTTGCTATTTTTTTCCCACCACACCCTCAACTTTTTACAAACTCTGCTAGAAGCACTTTTCTCCAATAACTTGTTCCATATGTTGCATATATAAGCTCCATCAGGAACCCCCCCTTCTGCTTCCTATTTTTGTATGGTATCCATCAGTATGTGAATTATTATAAATAAAAAGGGAAAATACCCTCCAACTCCATTCCAGTGGGACACTGACATGTTTAGTGTGATCAGTGGGATATTTTCTAATGCAGTGAGAAACAGCGGGTCTGCCTTCATGATGTTCTCCTTTCCTTTGAAACATTGGGTGCTCTCCTTCCCAGCTCAGGCCACAGCTTCCTGGGATAGTGGGTAGCAAAAGCCACTGTTTTCCTTACAGAGTCCAACAAAAACTCTGACAGAGGACACTTCTCTGTTGTTTTTCCAGTCAATGGCTTCTGGGAACACAAGCTCAGACTTTAGCTGTTTTAAACTGCAGCTGATGATTTAAAAATATACTTATGTTTTATTTTCCTTCTAAATCACTTATCTCTGTCGGAATTTCTTTTCTGACCTTTACCGAGATTTTTGACTCTTCTGCACTGTTCTGCACTATATTTCTGGTTCTCTGTTACCAGACGATTTCATTTCTCACTAGTAATAATGATGTCTTTTGTCTCTCAGGTTTGGCTGTATCTTTTCTTTGCAATGAGGTGTTTTCTTTTGTGTGTCCTAGCAGGCCTTATCTATTTTGCAGTTCAGTTTAACTCCTCCCACACATCTCTGCAGCGGGACAGGTGGCCTCTCCCTTTGCCTCATTTGCTCTGGGGCCTGAGTAGCACAGGTGCTAGGAGCTCTCAAACAGTTTACTGTGCCTGGCAGGGCTGCAGTAACAGGGAGTTACACTTCATTATTGTTGATTTGTGAGGCTGACCTTTCTTCTACCACTGCCAGCTGCTTTGGAGTGTTTGCCATGCCTCCCGGGTGCGGAAGCCCCATGGATGTGGTCAGCTTGGAAAGGCTGTGCCAAGACTTATGAAAAGAGAGTGATGTGGAGTGAGCACTTGACAGTACTCATTTCTTCCTTTCTTCTTCCCAGACTGAGAATGATGTCATTAAAGAAATGCTTATTCAAGTCTTTAGGCCACTTTTTTTTTGGGGGGGGTGTGGGTGCTGGTCCTGTGGCTTGAATTCAGGGGCGGGACAGTGTTACTGGGCCTGGCTTCTTTTTGGAGGTTAATTGGAGATAAGAGTCTCACAGACTTTCTTGTAGGCACTAGCTTCAAACTGTGATCCTCAGATCTCAGCCTCTTGAATAGCTAGGATTACAGACATGAGCCAGCGCCTGGCTTTTCCCAGTCCATTTTTGAAAAGGTGTTTATTCTGAATTGTAGGAGTTGCTTATACCTTCTGGAGAGTAACCTCGCATGAGATCCTTGGCAAATATTTCTCAATCATTCCTTGGGATGGAATCCTAATCTATAGATTGTCTCCTTTTCTGTTCAGAGTTTTAGTCTGATATAATCATGTTTTTATTACCTTGCTTTGGTATCAATTATATCCAAAAATTAATTGCTAAGATCTATGCTGAAGCTTTCCCCATGTGTTTTCTTCTAGGAGTATTAGGCTTTGATGTTTTAGGAGTTTTACAGTTAGAGGATAGAGCCCCAGGGGTGAGGAAGTCCAGCCTGTGGGCCCATAGAAGGTCCACAAAATCATTTTAATACATGATGATACAGGCAATATGCTTCTCATATGCTTCTGTTGGTATTGATCATTTTGTATGGCCTATGAATGATGTTATAACTACCTGACTCCTGTATGGTATAAGGGTCAAATCTCCAAATAAGACATATAGATTGCAAATAGGTGCATGAAATATCCCTAGTCATATCTGTCAGGGTGATTAGTGTCAAAAAACAAGACTTAACCCATTGGGTGGCTGCTATTAAAAATCAGAAAGTAATGGCAAGAATGCGACAAAGGAACTCCTGTACCTTGTATGTGGGAATAAAAAAGGGTACAGCTGTGAAGGACAATGGCATGGAGTTCCTTAAAAATTTTAAAGTTAGAGCCAGGCTCTGGTGGCTTATGCCTATAGTTCTGGCTACTTAGGAGGCTAAAATCTGGAAGATCATGGTGCAAGGCTAGCCTAAGCAGAAACGTTCTTGAGACTCCATTCCAAAATAAGCTTTAAAAAGCCAGGCTAGAGACATGACTCAAATGGTAGAGCATTAGTAAAATAAGCAAAGCTGAGTAAGTTCAAGGCCCTGAGTTCATGTGGGCCTGGCTCAAGTGGTAGTTTCATAAGTATGAGGCCCTGAGTTCAAATATCACAACAAAAAATTAAAACTGGAACTCCCATATAACCTACCAACCCTGCTTCTGAGTATTTATCTAAAAGAATTACAATTAGGAGCTGAAGGAGAGAGAGAGAGAGAGAGAGCGAGCGAGAGAGCGCGCAATACTCACATAGTATTGTAGTACCATTCACAATAGCAAAGATGTGGAAACAACCTAAATATCCATTGAGCAAGGGAAGTTTAAAGAACACATTGTATACATACAGTGGAATACTACTCACTAATAAAGGAGGAAATTCGAAAATACTTAACAACACGGGTGAACTGTGATGACAGTATGTTCAGTTGAAATAAGCAAGGCACAGAAAGACAACTGCTGTGTGATTCCATGTATAGATGGCACTTAACACACTTAAATTCCCCTCTGTACGGAATTTTCACAATAAAATAAAAAAACACTTTACTTCAAAGAAACATGGGCAACTTATAGGGGTGGGAGAGGGAAATGTGGAGTTATAATCAAAAGCATAAAGGGAAGATGAATAAACTCTCTAGTCTATTGTAAACCAGTGTAGCTATCCTTAACACTTATGTATTATAGCCATAAAAAATTCTTTTCTTTCTTTTTTTTTTTTGGGTCCGGTTATGGGGCCCGAACTCTGGGCCTGGGCGCTGTCCCTCAGCTCTTCAGCTCAAGGCTAGCGCTCTACCACTTGAGCACAGCGCCACTTCCCACTTTTTTCGTTTTGCTTATGTGGTGCTAGGGAATCGAACCCAGGGCCTCAGGCATGCAAGGCAAGCGCTCTACCACTGAGCCACCTTCCCAGCCCCCATAAAAATTTCTTAAAGGAGCTGGGTGCTGGTGGCACACCTCTGTCATCCCAGCTACTCAGGAGGCTGAGATCTGAGGATCATGATTCAAAGCCAGCCCAGGCAGGAAAACCTGTGAAACTCTTATCTCCAATAAACCACCAGAAAAATGTAAATGGTTCTGTGGCTCAAGTGGTAGAGTCCTTGCATTGAGCTGAAGAATTGAGGGAAACGCTCAGGCCCAGAGTTTAAGCTCCATGGCTGACAAAAAAAAAAGAAGAAGAAAAAAAATCTTAAATGTGTCTTGGAATGCGGCTTAGCGTTAGAATGCTTGCATAGCATGTGTGAAGCCCTGGGTTCAATTCCTCAGCACCACAGAAACAGAAAAAGCTGGAAGTAGCGCTGTGGCCCAAGTGGTAGAGTGCTAGCCTTGAATTGAAGAGCTCAGGGACAGTGCTCAGGCCCAGAGTTCAAGCCCCACCACTGACAAAAACCAACCAACCAACCAAACCCCTCTTAAATGGGTAGAGCAGGTTAAATGTTCTTAAGACAGAACAAATTTTAAAAAAGTTTTCAATAGATTTGCTTCATAGGCCCAGATACTTGCCTCTTTGCAAGCCAGGGACTTTTAGTCTGAATAGTACCCAATGGGTTTCTTATTATTGACTTCATAGCACATTATTTAAGGGAAAATCTTTGCTTGGCTCTATAGTGGGTCTTCAGGTGAATCAGCTCATATCCATGTTGCCTGGACAAAGCATCCAGGCTCTGCCTCTAATTTACTGTGAACTTTGGGAAAGTGACAGCAATATTAAAAATCTCACTTTCCTCATCTGTAAAATGGAGCTTATAATATCAGCTTCCTGAGAGTGAAATGAGCTAAGGCACTGGAGTGCTTAGGAAAATAGATGTAGAATAAGCCTTCAACAAGTATCTTTCTTTGATATGTTTGTGTTCTAGCTGTTATACAAATCCCTAAGTGAAGAACACTTTGAAGAAGGAGTTAGATGAGTTCTAGTAGGCCACACTAGTCATTGAAATGGCATCATTTTTTCCTAGTATTGTTTTTATTTTGCCAACTTCTAATCTCTACAATAGGGTGGATGGAAGATTTTGTGTCTGAAATACAAATCCAAGGAGCCAGGGAATCACGGTAGGGAAAACAAAAGAGAGCATCAGTTGTGTTTGTGCCACTCCAGAGAGAAATGGCGTCGTCACTCCCCTGGCCAATTAGCCCCATGACCTCTCTGATGTAGCCATTACTTAGGAATTTATTAGCTGTGCAGTGGCTGGCCTTCAAGGTGCCTTTTGTTCATAAAACTTAGCCAGTTACTTTTTGGGACAGCCATAATTATAAGCTCTAGCTGTCTTTCTAAGCTCTTTTGTAAAAATTTATATTATAATTTTATGTAATGGTCTAACCAGCCATTAATTCTTGTATCTTTCTCTAGGCAAACTATCATTAAAACTTTTTTTTTTGGTAAATGAATAGTACATAAAGGCTGTGATTTTTATCAAAATGTGTCTGTCTTTTCCCTCCCTCCCTCCCTCCCTCCCTCCTCCCTTCCTTCCTCCCTCCCTCCCTCTCTTCCTTCCTTCCTTTCCTACTTCCTTCCTTCCTTTCTTACCTTCCTTCCTTCCTTTCCTACCTTACTTCCTTTATTTCTATTTCCTTATCCCCCCTCTCTCTCTCTGTCTCTGTCTCTGTCTCTCTCTCTCTCTTTTAGACAGGGTCTTGTCCTATAGCTTAGGCTTGCTTGGAACTTATTATGTAGCCCAAGCTGGCTTCAAACTCAAGATCCTTCTGCCTCAGCCTCCAGAGTACTGGGATTACAGGTGTGTGCCTTCACATTTGGCTTGTTTTGTTTTTTGCTCTATTTATATTAGAAGGAATCCTAGCATCTGTGCAGAACAGCTGTGGAACTTCTGAGATCTGAGACCATGTTTCTCTTCCTTTACTACTAATGAAAAATAACACAACTAAGCATGGTGGTTGTAAAAAGTTAAAAAGTCAAGCTTTTCCTCTTTGCTGGTTGCAAGATCCTTGTGCTGAAGGTCTGTGTGAGGAGGGGTGGATATGGTTAGTGTGTCTATTTGTCTACCTTGTCCTTTCATTGCTGCTCTGTGGGAGTGTGGGAGGGTGGGAAAAGGGGCAGGAAAGTGTGATTAGACAGTTGTACCTGACATAACAATGTAAGCTGGCATGGGGCAGCTAGGTGAGTTGGATGTGATGGCTATTGACTCTTGGAAAAATAAAATCAAAAGGAAGCTTTCAGGGACTCTGACACTAGCACTTTCCTACCTTTTTATGCCCCTTTTCATGTGGGCAGTTGCTCCAGCCATTGGGCAGTTTTGCTTTTCTTCCTAGTCCCTGGCTCCTGACACTCTGTCCCTCCATAGTGGCCTCCTAGTTCCTAGGACATTCATTTAAAGTAAGTGAACCCTGGTTCTCTTCTCTATGGTTTATAGCTAGCTCAGAGAGACCTGTGAATGTCACTGCCTCTAGACAGTCTGGCTGTTCCTTTGTTGTCTTGCTTCTTTACTAGGAGGTAGGTCCTTCCATCCAGATTTTCATTCTTCACACTTAGGGGATGAGTCACATGACAGTCTGCAGAGAACAACGGGCCCCCCCCCCCCCCGCACTCTTGGCTTGAAGTGAGGGAAGAATCAGCTTCTCCTCGTGCTTGGCACGGAAGACTTTCTTCAAAGAACATCGCAGCTGCCTCCTTGCTGTGCGTGTTCTACTTAGCAAAGGCTCAAAGGCTGCTTCCCCCTTCCTCCCTCCTCCTCCTCTCCTCCTCCTCCTCCTGCCAGCCCTGAACTTGATCTCAGAGCTGGTGTGCTGTTCCTGAGTGTTTTTGCTCAAAGTTGTCACTCTACCACTTGAGCCATACCTCCACTCCCTGCTTTTTGGTGTTTAAGTGGAGATGAGTCTCACAGAGCCTGGCACCAGTGGCTCATGCCTGTAATCCTAGGCGACTCAGGAGGCTGAGATCTGAGAATCGCAGTTCAAAGCCAGCCTGGGCAGGAAGCACGGTGAGACTCTGATCTCTAATAAACCACTCAGAAAACTGGAAGTGGCACTGTGGCTCAAGAGGTAGAGCACTTGCCTTGAGCTGAAGAGCTAGGGACAGTGCCCAGGCTCAGAGTTCAAGCCTCACAATTGACAAAAAAAAAAAGAGTCTCACAGACTTTTCTGCAATCCTCAGATCTCAGCCTCTTGAGTAGCTGGGATTATAGACATGAGCCACTGGTGCCTATCTCATTTGTTTTCTGTTGTCAGGATGTGGGTGATGCTCTCCCATTGGTGAAATAATGTTATTGGTTGTGCTTTGAGAAACTCTGTAGGGATGATTTTGGATTTATTGCCAAAAAAATGGGATAAATGCTGAGATGGGAGGAGTTCCTCTAAGTATCCTGCTTACTGTGGCTGGGTCAAGTGTTCACAGACTACAGGCAGGACATGTGGATGCCCAGAGTCCTCTCGGCCCAGTTGTTGCAAACTCATTCGTTAGTCTTAATTTTTAGTCACTATGAATCCCAAACTGAGGTGGTTTCCACTAGTTGTTAGATAAAACCTACTTGGTAAAAGGAAATCATATTACAATAAATGAAACACCAACCCAATTAGCCATCCATAGTTATTTTCATGCTGCAAAAGAGAAAATTCAGCCAAGCAGTGGTGGCTAGCTACCCAGGAGGCTGAGATCTGAAGATTGTAGTTTGAAGCCAGCCCAAGCAGAAAACCACAAGAAACTCTGATCTCCAAATATCCAGCATAAAACCCAACGTGGAGGTATGGGTCAAGTGGTAGAGTGCCAGCCTTGAGCAAAAGTGTCAATTGAGAGCACGAGGACCAAGAAGAATCTAAGCACACAGTTTTTCTCTATTGGGGGAGTACTCTTCTACTGCCTCCTGTAATTTGAAGTGCCTTTCCTTCTGTTGACACTCCATTGTCACCAATGTGACTCATAGAAATTCTCAGTTAACATCACCAGATGGCGTCTGTACAAAAAAGATACCCAAATTGAGAAGCATGTGGGAAGAACACAAAACAAAACTTTTACCATATGAATTATTTCTTCGGCACCATTAGAAAGTTGCTGCCTCTTCTTAAAATGATCAGTAGGGGGCAATGCAGGGTGAGATTCCCAGCACTTCCCTGACTTTCTACCCATAAAAAGTTATTGGAACACAAAGTATGGGAATCTATTTTAGTTACATTAATACTTGCTGAGGGCTTGATATAAATTTAAGATCTCAGTTGTTCTTGGGATAAGATTAAAGGAGGATGTTTTAGTTTGAAGAATGTAAAACACATTCTGACTGGATGTTTGAAGGCTGTTAAGTATTGGGGCCTAATGATTATTCCTGGAAAAATGCTTCAGACAAGGCCACTGTGCAACTCTGATGCATTTGGATAAGGGCACTAAAAGAAGGATCTGGCAGCCTTGGATTGAAGGACTGGGGGTGGGGTGGGGAGTGGCATAAGAGATGTGTTTTAAAATATCAGGAAGCAGCTCTCTTCTGTGCTGACTTGGATTTTTATTGGATGTCAGACAATTGAACTTAAAGCCAGCAGCAAGTTTATTATAAAATCAAAACAAAGAAGGGACAAACAGTTCTTCTTGCAAAGGAATGGAAATTGAGGTCCCTGTGGAGAATAAAGAGAGAATAATAGATTTTTAAAGAGTCACAAACACAAAAATAATGATCCAATGCAGAATTTTGAAGCAGAGGCTTTTACATTTATAACAAAATTGTTTACAACTACCATATAACTCATGTTAGGCAAATAAAATAAATTCAAATAGGCTTTGGAGAAGAAGTCTCTTATTCCTTTCTACCTGGCTACAGTTTCCTTTTCCTATAACTTTATAACATCTAGAGATGTTATATGTACATATATATGTATATGTTTATATGAATCATGTACCATACTGATTTTAAGTTTTAGCATGAGTATAACATGTCTATTTTAGTCTTACAGGATTCCTTCTTTTTTATTGCTGTAAAATGCTCTATTTTTCCATAGATAACCATCTGGGCTGTTAAATTGGATGTAGGAGTCTCATGTACTTTCCTACCTGTGCTGGCTTTGAACCACAATCCTCAAATCTCAGCCTCCTGAGTAACTTGCATTACATTTGTGAGCCACTAGTGCCTGGCTGGGTCTCCTTTTTTTTTTTTAATGCAAATATCTGGGAAGTTTGTGAATCTTCAAGGAAGAACTCTAAAATCTTTGTTTTTGGTGTTGTCTGCCATCTACTAGGAACCATTATCCTAAGAAATGCTTCATCACAGTGCAGGGCATTTCTGAAGTCTTTTGATCAAAATGAGTTTGTATAGGCAAATGACACATAGCAGAGTACGGGATGAATCCTCAAAAAGTCCTAGATTGGCCCATCAGCCTTTGAATTGAAGAATAGGGACCTAAGAAGCCCAAGAGCAAGGGCATGAACTAAGGAATTAGAAGTTATTCTTTTATTTTTTTGTCGGTTCTGAGGCTTGAATTCAGGGCCTGGCACTGTCCCTGAGCTCTTTTGCTCAGGGCTAGCACTCTACCACTTTAGCCACAGTGACAGTTTTCTGGTGGAACTTTGCTTTCTGGGCTGGCTTTGAACCACAATCCTCAGATCTCAGCCTTCTGAGTAGCTAGGAGGTGTGAGATACTAGCACCTGGCTGAATTAGAGGTTACTGACAGCTTTCCCACCCCAACCAACAAAAGAACTTTGTGTTGCTCATTACAATGGGGTAGAGTCAATGTAAATCTCAACACTTCCATTGTTACTAATTTTGATGTATAGATTTCTCTGTATAACAAGAAGGAAAAAATCCCCCACTATATTGAAAATATATGGTTAGTCAAATATTTTATCAAATTAACTCTGAGTAACTTGAAAGATCTCTTAGAATGTTTTCAATAACTTTGAACAAGCAAATCAAAAACCTTTGGCCCGATCTCTTTCTAATGTTCATCCTTATCAGTGGAGAATATGGGATTTATCTAAATGTAGCTGATATAAGATGATAAGCTATTCTCCAGCAAATCCCATGAACTCAAAAGAGAGTTATTCTTCTTTCTGGGGTAGTGCAAAATTTCAAGTTATGTTTAAGAACTGTTTTTTTTTATTGTAAAGATACTGTACAGAGGGGTTATAGTTACATGAGTAAGGTAATGAGTACATTTTCTATCAAGCATTATTACCCCTCTCCCTTTATTTTTCCCCTACTATCCCTCCCTCCCTACCTCCCCTCAAGTTAAGCTTTAAATTAATTCAAGCTGGGTTCTTGTGTGGCTCACACTGTGTATAGGGACTCAAGGGGCTGAGATTTGAGGATTGCAGTTTGAAGCTAGCCAGGGAAAGAAAGTCTGTGAGACATTTATCGCCAATCAATCACCAAAAATCCAGAAGTGGAGCTGTGGCTCAAGTTGGTAGAGGGCTAGGCTTGAGAAAAAAACAAACGATAAAAGCTCAACGACAATGCCTAAGTCCTGAATTCAAGCCCTAGGAATGGCGTGCATGTGTGCATGTGTGTGCTGCATTACCCTCCCCCCCCCCGCAATAGTTTAGAGGAAAGTGGCTCAACTAGTAGGTGTTAGCCTTGAGTGGGAAAAGATAAACGCCTAGGTCTGGCTTTCAAGCCCTAGTACTTCATACCAAAAGGAAAAAAAAAGATCCAGTAAAGCTCCAAATATCCTCCATTCAAGTTCCAAAATATATTTGTAGAGCCACAGTCTAATAATAAGCAGGGCATTAAATTAATGTAGTAAAATTATTTATACATCTTGTCCAAATCTCAAAAACTGTCCTACTAAGGTCCTTTTCCTGGTTCAGTATCTGATTTGGAACTACAAATTGCATTTAGTGATTGTCTTAGGTTATTTTGTGCTGTTCACAGTAGGCACTTTATACACAAGACAGGATTTATTTACTCCACAGTTTTGGAGGCTGAAAGTCCAATATCAGTTCACCTCTAGTGAGGACCACAAAACATGGTAGATGACATCCTGGAAGCTGAAGACAGGAAAGGGAGAAAAACTCACACATGGTGAGACAAGAAAACAAGAAACCAGGGAGGAGCAATTCTTAACACTTAGGACAGTCCACTCTCACAGGAGGAGACCATCATCAATCCCTTCATTAAGTGTACTGTCTCTACAATCTAATTATCTCTCACTGAGCTCCCACTTCTTACAGTTTCCACCACTTCCACATTACCCCACTGGGGTCCAGGCTTCCAAAGCTTTGAGTACATGTCTACCTGAGTCATAGCAGTCAAGTTCTTGTGGTCTTTTTCTTTTATAATCTTGACATTAAAAAGGATTAGACATTAAAAAGCATAGATTTATAGATTGTCCCTTAGTTTTGAATTGCTTGATCTTTTCTCATAATTCAACTAAAAGCATACATTTATTAATACCATTACAAGTGCATTAGATCAGGAGGAACCCAATGTTAGTTCGTTTCATTAATGATTGCTGGTGATAAATTTTCTCATTTGGTACACTGGAGTTTGCCAGGCTTATTCATTACAAACTTACTACTTTCCTGTTTGTAAAGAGGCATCTTGTGGAGATGGAGTGAATCTCTGTGTAGATATCTTTTCTCCTTCATTCTCTGCTTTTAGTATGTGTTTCTCAGGGTGTCAGATGCATTCTAAACTTACATTTCCAGCTTGTAATGGTCAACAAGATGTAATCCCCATTTTAAAGTTAAGGAATATTTATTTGTGCATTCATTTGTTCATCCATTTCAACCAAAACTTAATGGTTTCTTAAACCTGTGTTCTGGAATTGTGTTAAGCACTGGACATGAAAAAAAATGGTCACAGCTAAGCTGTTACAACACAATTCAGTGTGATACAAGTAATGATGGGTGGTGCACTGATTTAGTAACCCACATACACTATGCATGGAATTTGCCCTGAAAGGGAGTTTGGATTTTATCCATACATGTTTGACACCATATGAAGAATATTGAGCTGGTATGAGGGACTGATGAACATTATGTTGGTGGGTATGCAGGGAAGTAGCCTGATCATGACATAGACTGAGTGCTTATTGCCAAAATACCGCAGTGAATATGATAAAGAAGGTCTGGACTTAGGAGATATGTTGAAGGAAGAATGACAGGTCTTGAAGAGGGGAGAGAGGCTCTAATGACTTTCAGCTATCTAAGAAGATTGTGGCATCTTGTACTAAATTAGAGGAAAGGCTACAAATGGGGATATACTAAATTCAGTTTTGAACTTGTGGTTGTGAAAAATAGGTGATTGATGTATGGGTCTGGTATGGGGGAGGATGTGTCTATTAGAGATGAAGCTGGACTTGTAGCCAGCAATTGAAGACACATTATGTATGAATCCATCAGATAGAATGCATAGAGAGAGTGAGAAAAGCCAAAGGCCTACCTTAGGGAAGCAGGGATCTGGGAGCCCTCAGGCATCATTAGCATTATGTGTGGGTAGAAGAAGAGGAGAGACTAGAGAAAAAGAAGCAAACCAAGGAAGGAGAGTTTCAGGGACATTCAAGAGGAGGGAGTTTGATGAAAATCAGATTGGCTAGCCAGGCAAAGGCAACAGAAGAGTCAAATAAGGTAAGGCCTGAATTGAACTATGGTAATTGGATTTGGCTTCCAGGTGGGCATAAGAGACTTTATTGAATTTGTGTAATGAAATTTGTGCAGAGTCTGTGACCAGGTTGAAAAAGTCCTCATTCTTAAGAAACCTTCCCTGACTAGTTCCACACCCCCTGTTTACTGAACTCATTAGAAGGCATTCGATGATACCTTCTCTGAGCTGCAAGTCCTCTTATACGTCATTCAGGCCAGGCCTCACCAAACAGGAGGAAATTAAGGCCTAGAGTAATCATTATCTGCTTGAAATCAAGTGGCAGATTCAAGCCCTCAATCCAGGATTTTTCCATCTATATTGGCACTGATATGATTAGCTTGTACTAATGTCGTGCTTTTCCTTGTGTTGCTTGTTTACTTTCTGGTTGTTTTTTTTTTTTTTTGCCAGTCATGGGGCCTGAACTCTGGGCCTGGATGCTGTCCCTCAGCTCTTCAGCTCAAGGCCTAGCACTTCTGACTTTTTCTGCTTATGTGGTGCTGAGGAATCAAACCCAGGGCCTCATGCATGTGAGGCAAGCACTCTACCACTGAGCCACCTTCCCAGCCCTTTCTGGTTGGTTTATATTTAAGTTGTTGGTAGTTTCTATTATTTTCTGAGTCATAGAGAATACAAATTGAACTCCTACTAGTTTACCTTTTATTTCTCTTCCTATTGATTTTGACTTCATGGACTCACTGGAAGAATAAATAAACTATTATGGATAAACCTCTTTTCAAAATCACCTGATGCACAGCAATTGTTTAATGTACACAGCTGCACATTCAGAAGGCACATAGTTGTGACAAAAGGGATGGGTGAAAGACAGCCCATAATAGTCAGTTGCATTTTAACTTTCATGGTTAATCATGGACCTCTAAGTTTTGTGTGCCTCTGAAATCAGATGTTAGTTATAGACACAGGCATCATATCACTGTACAGATCAGCTGAAAACTCTGACTCCAGAGCCCTACCTGCTTCTCTGGAATTCCCAGTTCCTGATTCTGTAGCATGCAGTGGTACATGCATGCAGCGTGTATACAAGAACCACAAACACATCAGGGATTTGGGATAATGCTATTCAAAGTAGTGGGCAATTAAATGTCTGCATCAGTTTTCTTCTTCTTTCTTTCTTTTTTTGCCAGTCCTGGGACTTGAACTCAGGGCCTGGGCACTGTCCTTGAGCCTTTGTGTGCTTGAGGCCAGCACTCTACCATGAGCCACTTCTGGCCTTTTTTGATTATGTGGTATTAGGAATCAAACCCAGGGCTTCATGCATGCTAGGTAAGCATACTACCATGAAGCCACATGCTCAGCCCCCCCAGTTTTCTTTTTTTAATATACATTTTTTATTGTAAAGATACTGTACAGAGGGGTTACAGTTACATGAGTAAGGCAATGAGTACATTTCCTATCAAGCATTCTTACTCCCTCCTTGGTTTCCCTCCTACTATCCCTTCCCTTCCCATCTCCTCAACTCCTCCCTCCCCCCAAAAGTTGTAAAGTTCATTTTCGACATAGTGTCTTGTACATCTCATTGTTACAATAGGTCAATCTATATCCTTATTTCAGCATTTTATTTCCCTTCCCCTCCCCAAATTAGAAAAATGTGTATCTAAGATTCAGGACACCGGAATCAAATGTAGTGAAAATGGGTTATACCATGTCAGCCCCCCAGTTTTCTTTTGAAGCAAGGACTCACACACTTGCTTGAGGTTGGCAAATTATGTTAGTTTATCAAACAGTGTGGCTTGAACAACAGAAATTTATTTTCTCACAGTTATGGAGGCTGGGAAGTCAAAAATTAAGACCTGAGTAGGGATTGGCTTCTGGTGTGGGCATTTTTTTTTAAGGTCCTGGAGATTGAACTCAAGGCCTAGATACTGTCTTTTCCTTTTCCTTTATCTCAGGGCTAGTGCTCTTCCACTTGAACAGCTCCACTTATGGCTTTTTTGGTAATCAGAGATAAGGATCTCTCAGACTTTCCTGCCCATGTTGGCTTCGAACCTCAATCCTCAGATCTCAGTCTCCTGAATAGCTAGGATTACAGGCATGAGCCATCAGCACCTGGCTTGGTGTCTCTCTCTTTTTAGCTTGCAGATGGCTGCTTTTGGCTTCATATAACCAATGTACAGTTGAATGCATGAGGAGAGAGTGAGGGTAAAAAAGAGGACCAGTCTCCCTTATAAAGACACTAATTCCATCCCCTTATGAACTCATTTAACCTTAATTACTTTCTTAAATATAGCAACATTGGAGGTTAGAGCTTCAATATATGAATTTATTATTTTTTGTGGGAGGTTTGGGGGGTACAAACTTTCAGTCCATAATTTGACATTGATTACTCTGCTTGAAAATTAGTAACTCAAAGCGATGCACCTTAGTCTGTTTGGTTGCTCAAAAAGTAGTAGTCTGCTAGGTGCCAGTGGCTCCCATCTGTAATTCTAGCTACTTAGGAGCCTGAGATCTGAGAATCACAGTTTAAAGCCAGCCTAGATAAGAAACTCCATAAGATTCCTATCTTCAATTAACCATGAAAAGCTGGAAGTGGTGGTGTTGTTCAAGTGGTAGAGCCCTAGTCTTGAGCTCAAAAGCTCAGGGACAGTGCCCAGAGTTCAACTAACTAATTAACTAAAAAGTAGTCTACTTAACAAAAATGAGGCTCTTTATTGACATCAATCCCCCTTCTACTACTTCTTCTTATGTCATCTGTGGCATTTCTTGAGCAACTTTGTCACGCAGGCAGGCGATTCTCCGATGTCACTCTCCACACTGATGTAAGACTCTTAACCTGGGAGCAGGCTGGGTGGAAAAATGACCAGCTTGGCTCTTACAGTTCTGGCTCCATGTTGCAAGGAGTTGGCAGTTCTCCTCTTGCTTTTTTCTTTTTATGACTTGTTCCATAGTCTGAGACACCTACACAGCTGGTTGGCAGTTCTGCTTCTAAGGTGGTGGCACTCACCATCTTAAAGGCTCATATGGGGACAGTGACATATTATGTTGGATCCCTCTCTCAGGGATCTCTGAGCTAGAAGTCTATCTGTGTGAAACTTATAGATAGTATTAAATTGTCTCCAGGAAATGGCTATTCTTAAATGAGCAAGACCAAGTGCCACAAGCTACACTTAGACACAAGAGCCACCAACCAGCCTGCAGATAGGTGCATATAAATATGTTTCTGAAAAACTTTTGGTTCATACTCATGTCATTTTTTTTTGCCCTCGTATTCCCCTCTGCACCTGGAAATCACTCAGCATAAAGTAAAACACAGCACTTTCCAGAACTGTTTTGGTGTTTTTTCAACTGCAGATGTCCGGGAAACAGTAAACTCTTGTTTTGAAGCTTTTTAAAATTGTGCTTTTGATTCCAAGCAATTGAAAATGGTTCCTGTTTATGCTTCTTATTGGTGATAGTTTAACTAGCTGGATTTTGTTTGCTCTGGATTTTTATTTTTTTTTTATGGTTTTCCTTTAGGAGTTTACCAGTCCCTGGTGCTCACTGGTAGCAGAGAAAAAAAGTATCTAGGGAAATTGAATTTCTTTTATGTCCACAAAAAAGTGGCTACTTGCCATTATAGGCTAAATCTAGAGCTTTCTTCCCAGGAGTTCATGGATTAGTAAAATTTGAGCAACAATAATATCTTTTAAGGTTTTTTTTTTTTGTAAAACTTAAAATACAAAATTTGGAAAGTGTCTATAAAATTAAGCCAGGATAAGCCAGTTATTTCTGTCATTGTTATGGTATAGTTATTGTACTAATGCTTTGCTCTTGTAATTTAGCATAGAGATATTTTCTTGGGTTGGTTAGGCAAGCCTGATGAACACTTACCAAAGTGTAGATCATGTATTAACATGTCCAAGTCCTTCTTTTCAAGCCGATCTAACAAGTATTCATACTGTCCTGATAATTTTTATCACCAGTTCCTTCTATACTTCCTGATTCAAATGGCCCAAGCAGTATTGGAGAATTCTGGGATAAAGACTGAAGGGACAATATAATGAAAGAAGAGCTTAGAGATAAATTGGTACATGTCTGTGTTTAGTTCAGACTCTATTTGTTACAAACTGAGTAGAAATGAAAATGGGAACAGGCTAAGTTTTACAAGGTCACATTTCTTATATGAATTACTAGATGGAAAATGGCTGAGAAGAAACAGGAATAAAAAAGCTAAATAAGCAAGGGTATTAATCATTGTGAAATAGCCATATGTACCAGGAATTGTGCTTTTAATTTTCTCTATGGATTCACAATATGGTAGAAAGAGTTATCTCTTTAAAGGAGGAACCTGAGACTGGGGTCATACTAAAAGCAAGCATTGAGCTGGACACCGGTGGTTATGCCTGTAAATCCTGGCTATTTTAAGTGGCTGAGATCTGAGGATCACAGTTCAAAGCCAGCCCAGGCAGGAAGATCTTTGAGACTCTTCTGTCTAATTAGCCACAAAAAGCCAGAAGTGAAGGTGTGGCTCAAGTGGTAGAGCGCTAGCCTTGAGCAATGAAGCTCAGGGATAGTGCCTAGGACCATCGCAAACAAAGAAAGAAACATACAAACAAAGACCAAGAATTACTCCAGAGAATGAAAATGAACAAGACTAGCTTGGAAGGTATGGCCCTCTCTGAGGTGGAGCATGAATTGAAATTTGATTCCTAGCAGCAGGGGTGGTACACATTTGGACTCTATGAACAAGACAATCTGAAGCTTCTGTAGATCGTGAATGGGGGAGTTCCCCCATTGTGACAGTCATCCATGTTGTTGAGAGGGTTAGTAGTGATTATTTTTTTCCAGTTAGGTATCATATTTTACTGTTGATGAGTGTTATGATTATTTTTACTATTGGGTTACTACCAGAAAGCAGCCAGTGGCATTCTTTTCTAAATCCTTTAGTGCTCAAGAAATATTGTTGTTTTGCTAGAAATATGACCAAGAGTGGGAATGATAGGTCATAGGCAAACACATGTTTGGCTTTAGAAGGTAGTATTAAAGATTTTCTCAATCAAAAGGTGATTATATCCCTTTATCTTCTTACCACCAGTATAGGAGAGCTGTTACCTTGACATGGCTTTAGATTGGAAAGTATGCAACTAGGGACATGTTAAAAGCTAGAGCCTATGCAGAAACTATGTGCCATGGGGTATGATAGACATGGAATTTCACTGGAAGGTCACTAAAGATCACATGATCCAAACTGCAAAAGGCTATAAGACACTACAGGAAAATCAAGATCATCAAGATGCTGACAAAGGAAACACTGTAACTCAAACCATCTATGCACTGTTTGAAAGGATATTATTACTCAAAGGTGAGTGGAAAACTCAAGGTTGTCCACTGAGCTCAAAAGCTTGTTTAAATAATATTCTTGTGTAAACTTGATCTTTTATTTTTTCTTGCCAGTCCTGGGGCTTGAACGTAGGGTCTGGGCTCTATTACTGAGCTTCTTTTGCTCAAGGCTAGTACTCTATCACTTGAGTCACAGCACCACCTCTGGCTTTTTCTGTTTATATGGTACTGAGGAATTCAACCCAGGGCTTTATGCATGCTAGGCAAGCACTCTACCACTAAGGTACATCCCTAGCCCAATATCTTTTTTATTTGGGATAATAAAAAAAAAACCCACTTGATTTTGGTCTAACAGATTTTCTAAATATCTTAGGTTCAGTCAAGACTTGAGAATTTTTCTCTAGCTAGTTTTTCACCAAGGATGTGACATGTCTTTTCTCTTGAAATATAGTGGCATTATTTTGATGGCTTATTTTATATGTAAACTTGCTTGGGTTAGGGGATGCCCAGGTACCTAGTGTGTTTGTGAGGGCATTTTTTCCATAGGAGATTAGCATTTGAAACTGCCGACTGAGTTAAGAAGATCCATCTTCACCAGGGTAGATGGTCCTTTTTTGAGAGCCTAGTAAGACAAAAAAGGCTAAGGAGGGGACAGTACATTTTTCTGAAGCTGAGGTATCCATTTTCTATTGCCTTGGATCTGCAATTCCTGATTGTTGGGCCTCTGGATGCTAGAACTTACAACCAATAGCTCCTCACTGTTTTCAAGCCTTTGGACTCAGGAGAGAATTCACCATTGACTTCCTGGTTCTCTAGTTTTTAGATGGCATATGTTGTGACTTTTTAGTCTCCATAATTGTATGAATCAGTTCCTAAAATAAATCTTTTGTATATCTATGTACACTCTATTACCTCTATTTCTTTTTTTTTAACCTCTATTTCTTTGGAAAACCCTCACAAATACAATTATATATGTGTATATATATTAAAACATATCCATGATTTATTTTATGTGTGTGCTCCTGATTTTCCTTTGAGAAACAAAATAGCTAATCAGTTCTTCAGAAACTGTAGGGCATCATTTTTTTCTTGAAGTGGTTTGATTTGCAGTGTCTTCTCATCAAGAGTATCTCATTGTGATCTTTATTATATTAGATGATCTCTCATCACATTACCATATGTCATTATTTTTCAAGGTATGGTTCTCAAACTACTTGTATTATTGATGATACATACTAAAAATGCAGGTTCTTGGGCCTCATCCCAGCTATACTGAAGCAGACTTTGGAATGAGGTCCTGGAATTAGCATTTCAAATATGTTCCACAGATGACTTTTTTTCCCTGCTGGTTCTGGGGCTTGAATTCAGGTCTGGGTGCTATCCCTGAGCTTCCTTTGCTTAAGGCTAGAGCTCTACCACTCAAGCCACAGGTCCACTTCCAGCTTTTTACTTTTTTGTAGTTTAATGGAGATAAGGGTCTCACAGATTTTCCTACCTAAGCTGGCTTCGAACCTTGATCTTCTGATCTCAACCTCCGGAATAGGTAGGATTACAGGTATGAGCCACCAGTAATCAGTTACTATAGATGTTTTTTTACACACGTCATATTCTATTCTTTCCTTCCTTCCATCTCTCCATCTCCTCCTTTTCTCATGCTGTCTACAGGACTAAAATTTAGGAACCATTGATCTACTCTATTTCAAGCACTTGGCAGATATTGTCTCTTTAATCTTTAAAATGGTCATAAATGGTAACTTCTGTTTTCCAGTTAATGGATAGGGGTCTAAAGATAGCAAGTGGCTTATCCAGGGCCAAGGTTGCTAGTAAAATATGCAGGTGGGAATAGGAGTTAGATGGTCAATACAGAAATAATCCTAAACAGTAAGGAGAAAATCTTTAGTGTTCCTCTGGGGCTTGATCTTAGTGCTCTGCTGAATTAATCATCCCACTCAACTGCATGATCTCTCTGGTAGCTAGGTAGGTGTAGACATAGGTGAGATATGTGTTTGGCAACAAAACATAACCATCATTCACTGGTAGCCTTTAGCAGAGGAATAATGATAAACTTGGTGCACCTGGAACAGCTGTGGGGAATCAGTTTCGAGTAACCAGGAATACCGATTTTTCAGATTCCATCATTGCTGAGGTTGGGACTAAGCTTGAACTATAGGGGATCTAAATTCATTTTCTGTTGGCAAAATATCTCTAAGTGAAAGTCTTTAAAAGGCTTATAAAAACTTAAAAGGCCCTTGGACATCAAATGGCTCTTACAAATTAATCAGAAACATACGGATTAAATTTCTCATAAAATACATTAAGGTTTAAAAATTATGGGAAAAAAGCTCAAGGCAAAATGTCTTTTAGGTTTGTCCAAACCCAACCCTAATTTTTGGTAAAAGTTGGAACTGTGTTGCCAATAGCAGGATGGCACTGAGCACATATTGTAGCATTGTCATGTAAGACAGGAAAACAGAGAACTTCTGCAGTGGGTGGGCCTGGCCTCACGTGGGAACGTGACAGGCATTGTTGGTGATGTTAGGCGATAGGAAGGGAGTGGCAGGAAGAGATGTGAAAGGAGAAGGAAAATTTGGAAACCATGAATTGTTTTTCTCTTCTTTCTAGACAATGTTGGCTGCTAAGATGTTTTTCTTTCCTAGATACTGGTTCATTCTACCTTTGGAGAATGTTCTAGAAGTAATCTTGTAAAGGAGAGAGGTCTGGCTATTGGCCAGAAGACATTTTAGCTAGGTGCCTGTGGCTTACCCTTGCAATCTTAGCTACTTAAGGAGGGTGAAGTCTGGGGAGGCAGTTCAAGGCCAGCCCAGGCAGAAAGATCTGTGAGACTCTGTATCCAAAATAACCAATAATCCTAGGTGTTGGTGGCTCAAGCCTGTAATTCTAGCTACTCAAGAGACTGAGATCTGAGGATCCTGATTTGAAACCAGCTGGGCAGGAAAGTCCATGAGACTCCTATTTCCAATTAACCTCCACAAAGCCAGAAGTGAAGCTGTGACTCAAGCGTTAGAGAATTAGCCTTGAACAAAGGAGCTCATGAGCATCAGGCCCTGAACCCTGAATTCAAGTCTCGCACGCACGCACGCACACACACACACACACACACACACACATTTACATTTTACTCTGAGCTCTGCCATTTCCCCATTAGTGCTGATTGGTTAAGACACCTTTTCCCAAGATGAAAGAATGTGCTCTATGACTCCTGAGGTCTTCCCAAGCCTCAGCTTCCCACTCATTCTATGGGCTTTGCCCTAAACCTTGGAGTGGAATTGGGAAGATGAAGTGAGATGATGGTGGAACTTATCATTGAAGTATTTAGTGACTGTTTTTGTATTCTCTGACATAACCTGCATGTTCTAAGATTTATAAATTAAAGAGGATCTAGTTGTCTCTCAGAAAGTACCAGGAGGATGGCATAGAGGAGGGGAGAGAAGAAGGAAGTGTTCTTTAAGACCAATTTTGGAATTGAATTTGTAAATATGAGAAAAAAATGACTCTTACATTGAGGGGGAAAATTTAATTATTGAATCTTTCTTTTGATACAAACTTTTTTTTTCTGTTAATGAGACCTTTTCTCAGAACTTCTCATTCATATGGCTTGCTTGCTCAGCTGGTGCTCTACCACTTGAGCTGTACCTCCAGCCTGCCTCTATTTTTGTCGGTCATGGGGTCCAACTCTGGGACTGAGTACTGACACTCAGCATTACTCAAGGCTAGTGCTCCAGCACTTGAGCTACAGCACCACTGCAGCTTTTTTGCTTATGTGGTACTGAGGAATCGAGGCCAGGGCCACATGCATGCAAGGTAAGCAAGCACTCTACCACTGAGCCACCTTCCCAGCCCCAGCCTGCCTCTTTGTTGATTATTTTGGAAAATGGAGTTCTATGGCCTTTATTGATTGATTGATTGATTGGTTGATTGGGCTGTTTTTGAAATTCTCTGGATTTTAGCCTCCTGAGTGGCTAGGATTACAGGCTTGAATCACTGATGCCCAGCACTATTTTTCCCTTAAAAAACAATTAGTATTAAGCTGGGTGCTGGTAGCTCACACCTATAATACTAGCTACTCAGGAGGCTGACATCTGAGGATTGTGGTTCAAAGCCAGCCTGGGCCAGAAAAATCTGTGAGACTCTTATTTCCAATGAATCACCAAAAAGCCAGAAGTGGATCTGTGGTTTACTTGTAGTCGAGTGCTAACTGAGTGAAAAAGCTAAGGGACAGTGCCCAAGCCCTGAGTTCAAGCCTTAATATTGGCACTAAAAAGTATTTTAGTTTCTGCCATCTACATAGTACAAAAGAAGAGTCTTAATTAAAGTATATGTACCCATATGTAGAGTTGAGTATATATTTTTGCTATTCTACAGTTAAGTGCTTCTTATATATCTGGAAAATAAAAAAATAGAATCTAAGTATGTGTTCTATTAAAAATTTATGTCTGTAGCTCCTTTACATTCCCTTTCAGATTCAGATTTATTTATATGACCCTAAGCATCATCTATCAAAGAAAACACATCTGTCACACCTGAGAAACTGAATGGGAATATTTTCTGTTATTTGTTGCATGCCATTTGTTCATTTATGTGATGGAATACTTATTTTATTTAATTATAGACTTTAAATGAAAGAGAGGCAATAATTTAATGTTACCATGGGAACTCAATTTATTTTATTGTTCCTAAATTTATGGTGAATTGTAGTTTTCTTATACATTACAGAGTTACACTGTAATGGGGGTGGTGGTATATCTGCAATGGAAAATAACCATCCACTGCTGAGACCCTCTTGTTAAAACTGCATTATATAAGCTCAGAGCAGTTTGTTACATAATAAGACAATTTACAGTCATCGTGATAACAGAGGCTGTTGGCTGGAAAGAAAAGATAGCAATATCTGTAAAACTGCACCTGCAAGGAGGCTATAATTTCTATGTTAGCTGTCACATACAATGTGAATCATAGATTATTACTGTTTTTTAAGGGCTCCATGCATTTTCCATTATTTATTATAGCTCCTATAGGACTTACTCTAGTATGCTCACAAGTATTGAGATGGATGTATATTCAGACACACAGATGTGTATATAGTTATACACTTATACACATATATTATATGCACACACATTATGCTTGTAATTTATGGCAAAGAAAATAAATAAGCTCAATGACTAAAACCTTGTGAAACACCCAAACTCAGACAAAAGGAACCTTTACATCTGCCTGTTAAACTCAGGCTAAGTCCCTGGAAAGATTCTCAAAGCTGCTGGCCAGGTTTTTCAAGGAGAAACCTCAATCTTGTTAGTGAACCATAGCCAAAGGCCAGGCTTCCCCTGGTGTATGAGCACTCAGTAGTCCCATTTGTCACATTGCTTTGGGCTCTGCTAATCAGCATCTAGCCCCAAGCACCCATGTGGCTGATTCCCACAGAACCAAATGGGCTCTTTCTCTGCTGTCATCTCAAGCTGTTTCTAAGCCTGGTTCTCTTGGTGCCAAATGATTCCCTGCTGCAAATGAATCACTTCTGGGAAATACCTATTGTTCAATCAATTGGGTGTACAATAAGAATTGTACAGAGCAATAGTCAAGATTGGCACTGGGCAAACAATGAAACTGTGTCAACTTTGATTTCTGCCCCATTTCTTTTATTCTTTTCTTCTTCTTCTTCTTTTTTTTTTTTTTTGTTGGTCGTGGGGCTTGAACTCTGGGCCTGGGCACTGTCCCTGAGCATTCCAGCTCAAGGTGACCATTCTACCACTTGAGCCACAGCACCATTTCCAGTTTTCTAGTGGTTAATTGGAGACTAGAGTCTCATGTACTTTCCTTACCCAGGCTGGCTTTGAACTGCTATCCTCAGATCTCAGCTTCCTCAGTAACTGACATCACTAGTTCCAATATTTTCTCTATTGGTTATATAAATGGCTATATAACTTTAGTGGCATATTTAACATTTATTGTTCATTGTAGAGTTAGCTATGGGTTGTCTGGAGGGCTGATTTTGGCTAGGCTGATTCTGGGAGTGGCTAGCTGTTCAATGATTTAAAATGGCCTCAACTTGGGCAACTTGGCTTGTGCCAGGTACATCATAGTTCCTATCAGGTGAGCCGGGCATGGTCTTACAGTCTTGGCCAGAAATGTAAGTGGAGAGAGCAAATTTGATTATGAAGTACTTTTCAAATGTTGTGTCACCTTTGCTAATCTCTTACTGGCCAAGCTAAGTCATACAGATAAGTCTAGAATAGAAGGCATTGCCAAGTTACACAGGATATAGATATTGAAAAGGGTGAAGACTCTTGGGCATATGTCTGCAGGAATGTTAACTTTCAGGAGAGACACCTGCATACTGATGTTCACAGCAACACTATTCACAATAGCCATGCTATGAAATCAGTGTAGGTACTCAACAACTAATGAAGGGAAGAAGGATGGTACATAAACACAGTGGAGTATTATTCATACATAATGAAGAATAAATTATATCATTTGTAGGAAAATGGATGGAACTGGAGATCATCATGTTGAATGAGATAAACTAAGATCAGAAAAAGAAATATTACATTTATTCACTCCTATGAGTGAATCTAGACCCTCCAAATTAATAATATGAGTAAAATGGGGACCATTTTGGGGGTGGGGAACTGGTTGGAATGGCAAGAAGAGGATGATGGGAGGTGAATATGGTTGAAGCCAATTATATATGTATGAAAATAGCAATAGCATACTGAAACCCTATAAAAATTAAAAAACAGAAAATGAACAGGGATTGAGAATGAGAGGGGGTAAATGTTGTCAAAGTACATTTTTTTGGTTGGTTGTGGGGCTTGAACTCTGGGCCTGGGTGCTGTCCCTAAGCTCTTCAGCTCAAGGCTAGTGCACTACCACTTGAGCCACAGTGCCACTTCTGGTTTTCTGAGTGGTTTAATGGTGATGAGTCTCACGGGCTTTTCCTGCCCTGGTTGGCTTTGAACCCTAATCCTCAGAACTCAGCCTCCTGAGTAGATAGGATTACAGGCATGAACCACTAGCACCCGGCTCAAAGTACATTTTAGGCATGTGTGGAGGTATTCCTACTCTTGTGTAAAATTAGTTTATGTTAGCATAAGAGGAAAAGGTTGAAGAATTGAGCTATACTTTTGATGTATTACATATTTTTCTACCTATTTGGGCAATAATCCAAGCTGTGTTTAAGTGAGTAATGTTGTTGTGCAGAATAAACTGGTTATTTACTCTTTTACATGATAGAAAAATACAGGAGGAAAGGAAGGATGCACTGTAGAAGGATGCCACCCATTCTTGTCATTTCCTCTGCTGAGAGGTAAGTTCTATTTCTCTGTAGCCTTGGCTATGGGTTGTGTGAGTGGATGCAGGATGAACAGACAGAGCACACTGGGAATGACCTTGTGTGTTGCTCTGGGCCAGCACTTCACAGAACCAGCAGCTTCCTTGGCCTCCTTTTTGGAATGTTTGCTCCTGGGATGCCTCTTCTCACATTGTTGCTCTGTGGTGAGAAACCCAAGCAGCACAGAGAGGTCATATAAAGGTTCTCTGCTCAAAAGGAGACCTAAGTCCAGTGCCAGTGGTTCATGCCTTTAATCCTAGCTACTCAGGAGGCTGAGTTCTGAGGATCACGGTTCAAAACCAGCCTAGGCAGGAAAGTCCGTGAGACTTTTATCTACAATAAACCACTGGAAAACCAGAAGTAGCATTGTGGCTCAAGTGGTAGAGTGATAGCCTTGAGCTGAAGAGCTGAGGGACAGCGCCCAGGCCCAGAATTCAAGCCCCACAACCAACAAGAACAACAACAAAAAGGAGACCTAGACCATGCGAGGTTGATTGTTCAGGTTGGCTACCATTATGACAAGAAAAAATAAAAAAGATTGTTGTTTTTTTTAAGCCACTAACAATTGAGATGGTGTTCTCTGTAGCCATAAGCAATATAAACACTCTACAAGAGCAGTATTTAGATATTAGGTCAGGGAGAAGGAGGTGTCTTTCCCACCCCGCCCCCTCCCTTTTCCTTTCTATTTCCCTTCTTTCCTTTGTTCTGTTACTGGGGCTCACATTCTGAATCTTGCACTTTTGCTCACCTTTTTTTTTTTTTTTTGCTCAAGGATGGCCCTCTACCATGTGAGCCACACCTCCACTGCTGACTCTTTGATGGTTAATTGAAGATGAATCTTTTACATTTGTTTATCCAGGTTAGTTTTGGACCTCAATCTTAGCTCTCAGCTTCCTGAGTAGCTAGTATTATAGGTGCAGGTCACTAGCTCTCAGAGAAAGATTTTTACATTTTAAAAATTGTTGTTATTAAGGTGCTGCAGAGAGGGATTACCATTTCCTAAGTCAGGTAATGAGTACTTTTCTTTTTGGGCAATGTCACCAGAAGGAGGTATTTTTGATCTGTGCATATTTCTAGAGTCTTTGAAAAAGGCAGTGAGCTCATTTACCTAAAGTTAAAGCTGATTTTGTGAAGTTACCTGAAAAGGTAGATGCTAATGGTCAAGGGTACTAGCTAGGAAGCATAGAATCACGGAGGCTTTGGAAGGATCTTAGCTGGCAGAGCCTTTGCAGCTTCATCACACTGGGGCTCCATTCTCTACTCTTGCCTCCAGAGGGCACTGTGGAGACCTTTCCAGAACAGGATGGGGGTGGGTGGGGGTGGTAAAGGGGCAGCCACTCTCTTTGTTACTTCCTAAGGCATAATGTGCCCTTTGAAAGTATGTGTGAAATATGCATACATATTATTATTTAAAAATAACCTTAGTTTGGTTGGGTGTCAGTGGCTTATGCCTGTAACCCTAACTATTCAGGAGGCTGAGATCTGGAGGATTGTGGGCAAAATAGCCAGCAGAAAGCTTAAATGGTAGAGTGCCAGATGATCAAGGAAGCCAAGAAAGACAAACAAGCATGAGGCTCTGAGTTAAAAAAATCCCAATGCTGAAAATACACACACACACACACACACACACACACACACACACACACACACACACACACACACACACACACACACACACACACACCTTTCCTTTCCCTTAAATCTGCTTTTTTTGCTACTAATTCAGGATGCTACCCATCCATTGTTGAATGCCAAATTGTGTTAATGACAGTTGGCCTTAATTTTTAGAGATTGCTTTGTGGATGACAAATCACATGGTCTTTTCTTTTTTTTGTCCATCATGGGACTTCAGCTCTGGGCCTAGGCGCTGTCCCTCAGCTGTTCAGCTCAAGGCGAGCACTCTTGAGCCACAGCACCACTTCTAATTTTCTGGTGCTTAATTGGAGATAAGAGTCTCACAGACTTTCCTGCCCAGGCTCACTTTTAACTGCGATCCTCAGAACTCAGCCTCCTGAGTAGCTAGGATACAGGCATGAGCCACCAGTGCTCGGCTCACATGGTGTTTTCTAAGGACAAACTGCCACCTTCTGTTAGTTGCTTTTCTACTTGCTGCAGATGGTCAGAAGTGGACTGTACCATCTCCCATCTTCTATATTGTCATGCTTAAACAGGTAAGCCCATCAGATGGCCAGGGTCTAGCCAACAGCAAGCCTGACTGGTGAAGATAGCTCTGGCTGCAGGTCTGGGGAATCCTTTACTAGCTATATAATGTCTGTGTCTCTTCAGTGTCTCTGAGTCTCAGGTTCCTCATCTGTAAAGAGGGGTCAGATTAGAGATGACAGTCCTGTACAAGGCCCTACCAGCTGGATTTGACAGAACACCTGGGGACACTAATATTGACTTTTGGAAACTCCTGTGAGAGTTCTTGCACAATGTGGGCAGTGTGGGATGTCATAAGGCACATATCCTTTAGGAAAATGAGCACACTTTAGATCGTTGCCTCTTACTCTCCCTGTTGACTTTCCATGTTTAATTTGAAAGTGGGATCTGTAGTCTTATATTACTTCTTTGATTCGCTGCCAATATTTGCTGAAGCCAACCAAAGGGGCAGTTTAGTTAGAATATAGTGAAGAGGAACAAATGACCAACATTATTACCATAACGGGGGCACAGATAACCCAGTCATTTTCTTCACAGTGGGAAAGGATCTCCCAAGACTTGCAGCTATGGAGGGCTCAGGCATGCCCCCTCTGCCCCCACCACATGGACTTCTCCATCTTCTGGGCAGTTATGTGTAGCTACACCTCTGGTATTAAGGACAACCTGGCCTGGATCTGTTCCATTAGGAGAGGGCGGGGGTCTGGAGTCTAGGGTACAGCTGAAGGGAACCTGCCAGATGGCTGGACAAAGGTCATGCTGGTATTTGTTGCTGTGGCAACATTCTGGGGTGATGAGTGGTGCATTAAAATGAAGAGCATTACACTAGAGACTTGGAAAGGTATGTTAACAGAATGATGGCAAGCCTGGTGACAATTTGGATGCACCTAACCACTTTACAAATGCTATGGGGTCAGCTTTTTATGCCCAGAATTTTTTCCTCATATATATATATTTTAAAGCCCATGTGTATTTTAATGGAAATTTAATCATATGTTTCAGATTTATTTACACTTAACTCATCACAATGTTGTTTTGCAAGAGGAATTTAAGGTCCAAGAAGCCTTTTGAGTTTCTTCTTCTTTTTTTAATAAGCTTTTTTGCTTATGTTTTTGAAATATTTTTTTATTGTAAAGATACTGTACAGAGGGGTTACAGATATATGAGTAAGGAATGATACATTTCCTATGGAGCACTGTTTTTCCCCTACTATCCCTTCCCTCTCCACCTCCTCAATTCCTCCTTCCCCCATTGTAAAGTTTGTTTTCAACATGGTGTCTTGTACATCTCATTGTTACAATGGGTCAACCTGTATCCTTACTTCAGCATTTTGTTATTTCCCTTCCCCTCCCCAAATTGGAAACAATTTGGAACAAATTGGAAACAATATACAAGATGCAGTGTACTGGAATAAAATACAGTAAAACAGGGGTTTTACTATGGGGAAAGAACATACAAAAGAAACAAAAAAAATCACACAGTACATTATAAGTACATTAAAAACAACAGCAACCATGATAAAACCTTTTGTGTCCCTATCTTGGTTCATTTGGTTTAGCGTCATTTTATATGGTCAAATATACATAGCTTTTGGCCTTTTCTGCTTGTCTGGTAAAATTATCCCAGACTTATACTAGTTACTGCAACTAAGGGAAACCATGGGACCTACGTTTCTTTGGGTCTGGCTTACTTCACTTAATGTAATATTTTCCAAGTCTTTCTATTTCTTAATGGGGTGGTGTCATTCTTTCTGATGGAGGCATAGAATTCCATTGTGTATATATACCACATTTTCTTGATCCATTCATCTATTGAGGGGCATCTGGGTTGGTCCATATCTGCTGCAATAAACAGTTATGCTGGTAGCTTTAGTATGGCTTTGTTTGTGATTGTTTGGGTAAATGCCCAAATTGGGATTGCTGATTCATAGGGGAGCTCAATGTGTAGTCTTTTGAGGAACCTCCATACTGCTTTCCAGAGTGGTCGAACAGGCTACTCTCCCACCAACAATGCAGTAGGATTTCCTTTTGGCTACATTCCCTCCAGCATCTGTTGTTATTAGATTTCTTGATTATAGCTATTCTAACTGGGGTGAGGTGGAATCTCAATGTTGTTTTGATTTGTATTTCTTTTTTTTCTTTATTTTATTATTATTATTATTTTTTGGGTCCAGTTGTGGGGCCTGAACTCTGGGCCTGGGTGCTGTCCCTCAGCTCTTCAGCTCAAGGCTAGAGCTCTACCACTTGAGCTACAGTGGCACTTCCAGCTTTTTTCTTTTTTCTTATGTGGTGCTGAGGAATCGAACCCAGGGCCTCATGCATGCAAGGCAAGCGCTCTACCACTGAGCCACCTTCTTTTTATTTTTTAAATTTTATTTTATTGTAAAGATGCTATACAGCGGAGTTACAGTTAGGCAATGAGTACATTTCTTGTCCAGCATTGTTACCCCCTCCCTTGATTTGAATTTCTTTTATGGCTAGATAAGTTGAGCATTTCTTCATGTGTCTATTGGCCATTCTTATTTCCTCTTCAGAGAAGTCTTTCTTTAAGTCTTTTTTTTTGGGGGGGGGTCCGGTCGTGGGGCCTGAACTCTGGGCATGGGCACTGTCCCTCAGCTCTTCAGCTCAAGGCTAGTGCTCTACCACTTGAGCCACAGCGCCACTTCTGGCTTTTTTCTTTTTGCTTATGTGGTGCTGAGGAATCGAACCCAGGGCCTCAGGCATGCAAGGCAAGCGCTCTACCACTGAGCCACCTTCCCAGCCCCTTTCTTTAAGTCTTTAGCCCACTTATTAATGGGGCAGTTGTTTCTTTGAGGATTTGTTGTTGGGGGATTTAATTTTTTGAGTTCTAAGTATATGTTAGATATGAGGCTCTTGTCTGTTGTAGGGCTGATGAAGATCTTCTCCCAATCCATGGGCTTTCTATTGATCTTGCTAGCTATGTCCTTTGCCATGAAGAAGCTCTGCAGTTTCATGCAATCCCATTTGTCCAACTTTTCTTTGATTTGTTGTGTTTCTGGGTCTTTATTAAGAAAATTTTGGCCTGTGCCAAGGAGCCCTAGAATTTCTCCTATTCTTTCCTGTGATGTTTTCAGGGTGTCTGCTTTGACTTTGAGGTCTTTGATCCATTTGGAGTTGATTCTGGTGCAGGGTGATATGTAAGGGTCTAGCTTAAGTTTTCTACAGGTGTTTAACCAATTTTACCAGCACCATTTACTGAAGAGGCTGTCTTTTTTCCATTCTATTTGTTGTTTTTTTTAGCTCCCTCAATGAAGATTGGGTGTCTATAGATCTGTGGGTTCATTTCTGGGTATCAGTTCTTTTTTTTTTTTTTTGTCGGTCGTGGGGCTCGAACTCTGGGCCTGGGTGCTGTCCCTCAGCTCTTGAGCTCAAGGCGAGCGCTCTACCACTTGAGCTACAGTGCCACTTCCGGTTTTCTGGTGGTTTATTGGAGATAGGAGTCTCACGGTCTTTCCTGCCCGGGCTGGCTTTGAACCGCGATCCTCAGATCTCAGCCTCCTGAGTAGCTAGGATTACAGGTGTGAATCACTGACGCCCGGCCTGGGTATCAGTTCTAATCCATTGGTCCTCAGGTCTGTTGTGCCAGTACCAAGCTGTTTTGATTACTCTGGCTTTGTAGTAGAGTTTGAAATTTGGTATTGATATTCCTCCAGCACTGTTCTTTCTGCTAAGGATAGTTTTTTGCTATTCTTTTATAAGCTTCTTAAAGGTTTTCCTACCCCAACCCACCCTTTATAAACAGGAAACCATGTATCACTGAGAACAAACAAACTTGAACCTTGAGAGGTTCAAATTTGATTTGAAATTCAGAAGTTGTGAACATCAGGTATACTCTGAAGGAAAATGAATTTTCAGTGGTTTTTCCTTAGCAATATTTTGAGAAGCTGCTGAGGATTTCAGCAGAATACGGTCTGCTTTTCTAAGGTTAGTGGAGATGCTGAAATATAGTGTACCAATTGGAAATAGTATAGTCTTATTTTTTTAAAGATCATTTGCTTTAACACATATTCGCAATGCTTTTCTCTCTATAAAAATTAAGTACAAAACCACATCATAAGCAAGATTTCATTTACAACTTTGGCGTGGAGGGGGTAGTGGGGGTGTGGGGGCAGGAGGGGCAGATGGGAAGGGATGATAAGAGGAAACAAAGGAGGAGGCAACAATGCTTGATAAGAAATGCACTCATTACCTTGCTCATGTAATTCTAACCCCTTTGTATGGTATTTTCACAATAAAAAATGAAAAAAAATGAAAAAAATGAAAAAAAAGATTTCATTTCATGTCAAGTTTCTTAGTAGCATTAATTTCTATAAAATAAATAAAAAGGTTGTATGATCAAAAAGAGCATTTACAAAAAAAGACTGGTCTTTTCCAAATGATTCTGTCCTACAGGTAATGTGTGTGCAAGGCAGGCGATCAGTTCATTGATTGATATCTGGAAAAATCTCATGTCCTCTTTGCCTACTACTGAGGAGTTGGAGCAATTGTCACTAGCATCAGTGTACTAAAGAAATCATTGTTTGAAAAATATCATTTATATGCTTATAGCTTTAAGCTTATTTTATATATGTTCTCTATTCATATTTGTTACTTTATTTACTTCAAGTATATGTGCTTATTTATTTATTTTTTGCATAGTACTAGGATTTGATCTCAGGGCCTTGTTCTTGCTAGGTAGGCTCTCTATAACTCAAACCACATCCCAACCCCTATTTGCTTTAGGTATTTTTTTCTGATACGGTCTCATACTTTTGCCTGCCTACCTCAGAACATGATCCTCCTACCTCAATCTCCTGAGTAACTGGGATTGTAGGCATTTATTACCACGCCTGGCCAATTTATATACTTTTATGCTTGAATTCTTTTTTTTTTTTTTTTGCGTCCGGTCGTGGGGCCTGAACTCTGGGCCTGGGTGCTGTCCCTCAGCTCTTCAGCTCAAGGTCAACGCTCTACCACTTGAGCCACAGTGCCACTTCCGATTTT
>NW_012267233.1:14762487-14804637 GCF_000151885.1 Dipodomys ordii | reverse complement strand
TGAACTCTGGGCCTGGGTGCTGTCCCTCAGCTCTTCAGCTCAAGGTCAACGCTCTACCACTTGAGCCACAGTGCCACTTCCGGCTTTTTTCTTTATGTGGTGTTGAGGAATCGAACCCAGGGCCTCAGGCATGCAAGGCAAGCGCTCTACCTCTGAGCCACCTTCCCAGCCCCTTGAATTCTTTTATATAGATATTCCTTATTAATTTATTTATGCAAGGCTGAGTACTTATAGATGTAAAATGTTCAGAACATTTTACATTGTCTTTATATTTACATGCATTGTTTACTTTCTATTTGTTTTTATAGTCTATATTAGAACATATATTGTAATTCATTCTTGCTTTGTTTAAACAGTCCTATATGTACTTCCTTATCCTGTTGACATCAGTGTGAAGAGCTGACATGAAAAATAATTGATCTGGCTAAGAACTCTTCACTTTGGTGCTTATTTTTTGTGATGGTTGGAGAAGTGTTTAAGGGTATTCAATTCATACTTGCCAGAGAGAGATACCTCTGTAGGCAGAGGCTTTGCCAAGTGTTTTGTTTTGGTGTGCATGTGTTTTGTCTTCTAGCTTATCACTACTTGAATAAGTGTTATGTAACTTGTATTAGGTCAGGCACCAGGGCTTACACCTGTAATTCTAGCTTCTTAAATCTATGAGACACTTTTATCCCCAATCAACTACAAAAATGTCAGAAGTGGACTTGTGGCTCAAGTGATAGAGCATTGGCTCTATGGACAGGCGTGGGCATGTACATGTGGGCATAGGAGTGCACGTGCACGTATGTGCATGTGCATACACACATACAAATTACTGTAATATGGACGCAATCAATTAAAATTCAGTTAGCATGTACCAACTCCACAGAACAAATTGGAAGACTCTGAAGAGTGTTTTTAGTATTTCGTGCACCAAGGATTCTTGTTTTATTACTAATATTTAATTATGGGCTAAGCTATATTCATATTTGGCAGAAATTTTTTTTAGGGATATGAGCAGATTTGAAAAAAATCCCTACTAATAAAATTTCTCAATGCCACAGTCATAGCTAATGAACTAATTGACTAGGAACTTCCTTAGGTTCATGTCCTTTCCCATTGCTCAGAGGAGCTCTATCAGATCTTCCTGGGAGAGCAATGAAGAACTTTGGTGGCAAAACACAACATAAATAATTGCTCATCCTGTGTGAAATGCCTTTCATCTGCTCTGGGAAAACCTTGTGGCAGGAAGAAGCCAGATGGGAAGAGAAGGCTAAGTGATTTTGCCAAGCAGGTACCCAAGAGCCAGCTGGCTATCCAGATCCACGGGCAGGGGCCCAGCGTAGAATGGCAAAGGCCAAAGGAAAAATAAGAATTGCATCAGCTTTAGAAATGAGCACTTAATAGCCTCATGAAGGAGGCTTTGAGAGAATTTAGCACATAAATAAAATATAAACAAACTTAAAAACAGGCTTTAAAGGCCTAGTATAGTATGCTAACTATTATGGGGCCTCTATTGGTGCCCAAGGATGTGTCATTGTAGGTGGTTACGGCTTTTGGAAAAGTGCAGAGTTGAGCTGGGGTGGTACAGGTAAGGTGCTAGAATTTATGTGGGTGGTTGAGATGTTAATTTATGATCCATTTGTAAACTAGGTCAAACTGTGCTCTCTGATGCAGGATGCAGTCATCTTCATTCTGAATTTGACTGAATCAATCTGCATAATCAGTGTTGCTGCTCGACGATTATTAGCACCTATCTTCTGAGAAATAATTGAGAGAACACAATCTCACATAGTTACAAACTCTATAGGCTATAGTCCCCCCAAATGCCATCCATTTACCCATGCATGTATTTATATCTGTCTATATCTTATCTATTAGGACAGCTTCTGAATATTCATGATATATTATCGTTACTTTTTTCTTATATTTAAAGTAGAAATATTTTCTCTGGGTGCCAGTGGCTCATGCCTGTAATCCTAGCTACTTAGGAAGCTGAGGTGTGAGGATCTCAATTCAAAGCCATCTGGGTCAGAAAAGTCTTTGAGATTCTTAAAAGCTAAAAGTGGAGGTATGGCTCAAGTGGTCACATGCCAACCTTGAGTGAATAAACTGAGTGACAGTGCCTAAGCTCTGAGTTCAAGCCCGAGGATCAGCACAAAGAAAGAATCATTTTGAGAGATGACATGAATTTCATGTGGGAATAGAGCTCTGGAAAGGTTTACAGGAAGCCTAAAACTTCCGGGTAAATTTTTAGTTTTGAGGTTTTTTTTGGTCAGTTAATCTTTAAATTTAGTTTAGCTTCTTAACACAGTAAAAAAATCAGAATTCTTTGTAATCTATAAAGGTCTTTACTCAAAGGAGCCAAAGAACTTGGACTTTCCTATTCCTTTCCCTGGAATAAATACTTTTGACTTTGCTCTTTGCAGCCTAGGCAATTGTTAAAGAGACTTTCCACTTAACATGTAATTAATAGTTTGGCATTTCCTTGGGGGATTTCCTTGGGACCCTTTCTGTATCTGTTTTCTATTACAGAGTTCCCTTGCTAAATATTTCCAGCTCATATAGATTTTAGATAAGACAAGTTCCAGAACTTAGGGTATTTTCTATTTTGACATTTACAGTATTTATTGGTGTTATGAAAATAATACCTTGACGAGTCTCCAAATAAAAATGACAACATTCTCAAATCTTCAGGAATCTAGAGTGACTAGTGACCAGCCAATAACCAGCTATTCTCCTTTGTGATGTATTAGCAAATTTGAAATACCTCAGAATAAACCCTTTTGAAATACTTTCTGTGATGGTAATTATATTTCCCCACAATCTCCTTGGGTGGTCAGTAAACCTGTCAACTCTCCTTTATCTGTGAGAATCAAAGAATCAGGAAAGGATGAACTATTGTCTTGGGGCAAATCACATTTTTAGCACAGGTATGCAGGGAGTGTTAAGGAGCAGACCTCCAGACCAGGTGTGCTAACCAAAAGATGGTATGGGTTTCCCTGCGTAGTAAGAGTCATGACTTAAGTGGAACAAGTAATTTTAACTCAGTCTGGTGACTAATTAGGGTTCAGTTGAATGCTCTCCAGAGCAGTCTTTAGTGAGGTGAGTTGGGTGGCCTTTATTTATTCTTCGTCTCTCTTCGCTACAGATATTTTCTTTATGAAACTTGCCTCCCAACACAGTTATTTGAATATATGTCTCTCTGCTCTACTAGGTTTGAGCCTAGCAAGGGACTCTATATTTTCTCCATGCTTAAAGAGCGATTCCCCAGCTCTTTGGATAATGCTTGCATAAATATTTTTCAGGTTGTAAGGAAGCTTTAAATTCCACAGAGCTCTCTATATTAGTATTTAGGGTAAGGGTAGATACTTGTAGCAAGTAAGCCACCAGATTTCAAGTGGCTTTAGCCAAGACAAATTGATTTCCGATTCCTATAGCAGTTCACCATGAATATGTCTCACCAGTGGTAACTTTCTCCATGTGGTAACTCTTTTCAGGATCTTTTTATTTTGTAGTTCTCTTTCCTAGAGGTCCTCAGAATCTACTTTATCCAGCCAAGAGATAGGGAGAGTAAACAGTGTGTGGAAAAGTTATATGTATCTTAATCGCTTTGCCTGGAAGTGACACATCACTTGCACTCACACTCTGCTGGTGAGAACTGGTCACATGGCCCATCCTAGATGCTTGAGTGTGTGGGAATAGTGCTGGGCTGGTCTGCTGAGTCCCAAGGACCAAGGGAAAGTACAGAAGAAGCAGCACCTGGTTTTGCAGGCCAACAATCTCTTCTATCTTTTCAACAAGGTAACTTCTTTGAAAAAACTTGCATGTGTACAAAATTAAATCTGAAGAGTCTCCAAGCCATTGTAACATTTTTCTCATTTTACAGTTGAGGAGAGATAGGCTTAATGAAGGAATGATTATTTTCCAAGGTGATAGAGCTATCGACATAGACCAGAGCTGGGACCAGAACTTGGGTCTGCTGACTTCCAGTTAGGACAGGTTCTATGTCTAAAAGAAACAAAAATCTGGAAAACTCTCAACCTAGATCATATCCCAAGTTTCTTCAGATGCTGGCTTTCTTTTTGGAGAGCAGGGTGGAATTTGTGGTCACTATTCAAAACCTTTAAAGCTTGTAGGCTTTATATAGAGGCCAAATTATAATCCCATGTTCCCTGTCCTCAGGAGACTGTAATTACAGTGGGACAGTGAGAATTTGGATAATTATTGCCTAAGACACGTGATCAAATGTACACTAAGAAGGAAACATTTATTGAGGTTTGATCACTCCTTGGATCCCTTGTCTTTTATATAGTTGACTATATATATATCTCTGCTAACTCAGATTATTGTTACTATTTCCATTAGAAAAGGGAGGAGATAAAAGGCACAGAGAGAAAAAAAATCAATGCAGTTGGAAATAAGTAGGGCTGGGATCTAAAATTAGGTCCAATTCCAGAGTCTATAATTCTTCTTTGTTCTAGTTCTCTGATGTAGGATTTCACTTTGGGCTTCAGCTCTTCTGTAGGCTTCCTCTGTCCTGTTGATCCCAAGGACTCTTCTGTAGTGGGGATAAGATATTCTCTGATGAGTAGTGTATGGGTCTTTGGCAATCAAAGTAACATGAGAGCTTACCTGGGCTACCTGTCTCTCATCAGGAAGAGTGGGTAGTATAAGGCCATATGAGGTCTGTGAGTGACCTATTATGTATTATGTATAAACTCACCTTAGCGTTTGACAGAGGCAGGAAGACCCAGTGAGATAAGAGGGCGTTGGGTCACCTGGCATAGGTAGGAAGCTTAGCTGGTTGTTGCACAGTTAAGGGCGATAAGAATCAAATTTTAGGCAAGAGAAAGTCCCCCTCTCCATACCCTTAATTCTGAAAAAACAGTTAATAGGTTAAGAAGTATCTGGATTTTTTCACCCTCCCTAACTTTTTGCTTCTAAATTAGTATGGCTTTAATGGCTTTGTCAGCCGTAGTCCTATTAGTAAATGTACCTCGACCTGCAAATTAATTATTCAGTAGCAAAAGAAAGTTAAAGATGGACTTGTAATCTACCTTGCCTTAGACCACTCCTGGATTTGTAGGAGGTCTCTTTGTGTGTGTGTGTGTGTGTGTTTTCCCATGCAAGTCCTGAAGGCTTGAAATCAGGGCATTCAGGCCGGGGCACTGTCCCTGAGCATTTTTGCTCAAGGTTTGGGCTCTACCACTTGAACCACAGTTTCAGGTCCAGCTTTTTGGTGGTTAATTGGATATAAGAGTCTTACAGGGTTTCCTGCCTGGGCTGGCTTTGAATATGTATCTTCAGATCTCAGTTTCTTGAGAAGCCATGGTTACAGGCATGAGCCACTGGCACCAGGCTTGTAGAAGTTTTAAAGCTTAGCTTATCTCCCTTATGGTGGCTCTTTGAAGGGTCTAACCACAGTGATGGATTCCAGATGCTAAGGAGTTCTTCAGGGGCGTATACATTAGTTCTGAGCAAATAAATGTACTTCCCCCTTGTGATTAAAGGGCTAAATAGCAGGTCATGCATACCTATGGGTGCAAAAGAGCAGTTATATTTTTGATCAGGTGAAATGCACCTGGGCACTATAAATACTGCAGATTGGTGTGATGTGATTGAATCTACAAGTCCAAATGGCTTAAAAAGACAACTCGAGAGTTGTTCCTTTCTCTTCTTCCTTTCACTTTCTGAGGAATAGAATCTCAACTCTTGAGTTATTAAAATGTCTTGGGGAAGACCTTTCAAGATAGTTTCAGCAATCCTGAGGTTTGAACCGGCCTTGTGCTTGTCAGACAGATGCTCTGTCTTTGAACTGTGCCTCAGCCCTCTTGTGTGCTGGTTATTTTTTGAGACAGGGCATTGCTTCCTACCTGGGTGCATAAATAGACTGTGATTGGCTATGTTAGGCTTTCTGTTAGTTTGGATGACAGGTGCATACCACAATGTCCAGCTTCTTTCACTGAGATGGAGACTTATGGACTTTTCTGTCTGGGTTAGCCTGGAACCACAAATCTCTACCTACCATTGTATCCAGTTATTGGTTGAGAAAGGTCTCTTTTTTTTTTTTTTGGCCAGGCCTAGCCTCCAATAGTAATCCTCCTGACTTCAGCCTGTCTCAGAGCTTACAGATGCGAGTCACCAGTGCATAGCTGCGATTTTTTAATGATTCTATTTCATTCATTTGTTAAGTTCACTCATTGGATAAATCTCTGGTACTATACTAAGGGAATAAACTGGAAAATAGCATAAATGACACATAGGCAGGGCATTTCCTTGTTTCTAATAGGGAAGGAAGATAGATGGGCAAGAATGTTTATACAGTGTGTTGGTGTAATAGGAGAATGTCATACGTGCAATGGGAGAGCAGAGGAGGATATAGACATGCACACAGGAGGATGGCAGAATATGGAATGATTAGCCAGAGGAAGGCATTTTGGCAGAAAGAAACATAGAACTTCATGGGGACAAATATTTTAGGAAGAAATGGCATGTATAGGGGGGCGCTGGTGGCTTATGCCTATACTCCTAGCTACTCAAGAGACTGACAGCTGAGGCTTGTGGTTCAAAGCTGGTCCAGGAAGGAAAGCCCGTGAGACTCTTATCTCCAATTAATCAGAGAAAAAGCCAGAAGTGGTGCTGTGGCATATGTGGTAGAGCACTCTATTAGACTTGAGCAAAAGGAGCTCAGGGGCTGTGCCTGGGTCCAGACACACACACACGCACACACACACACACACACACACACACACACACACAGAGCAATCACATGTATAATGGGCAAACCAAGAACGATGGATAGTTGGAGAGGGCCGGGGAAATCTAAGGCGGTAGTGAAGATAAGGGGCACTCTTGATGTTCTATACTTATGTCTGCTGTGGCCTTGTCATGGTTGAGTGGATGGATGGAGGAGGGTTGAAAACAGCAGATAGTAAGTGTAGTTATTAAAGCAGTTCCACAAACTGCTACTTTATACATTCACAATTTTCATTGAGTTTGTATAGTACAATGTTGGAAACAAGTCACCCTTTGAGACTCAAACTCCACATGCTTTCCTGATGGTTACCTGTGCTCTCCACTGGTCAGATTCATTAACCGAGTCAAATCCTGCCAGACCTAGCCCTGGACGGGGGGACTCTGTCTGGTCATGGCTTCCTCTTTCCTATAATCCCTGCTGCTGAAGTTATAATGATGCTGACTTTAAAAAAATTGCTTAAAAGAAATTGTATTGGTCATATAATATGATGGCTTTCCTTCCCCTTTGTGATGTTTTTCAAACATTTATTCATTGTACAATGATACTATCACAAGTTTGGCCTCTGTTAAAATATCATTCATATTAGGACCAGGAATCTTGACTTTCTCTTGGGTTATCTGTGCCTAGCATTGATGTGGTTAGTAGTGCTAAGAACACTTATAAGGCAAATGAATAAAATAAGCTCTGGAGAATTTTCTGTTTATTTTACATATTGTGATAACCATGCACACATAGTTCTTGTCTTTGTTTCTTTCATTTTATCTTATGTTTTTGCAGTGCTGGGGATTGAACTCTGGCCTTGAACGTGTGAGGCAAATAATCTACCCTTGATCTGCATCCTTAGAGCTTGGCTTTTTGTGACAAGGTCTTGCTATGTAGCTCAGGCTGACATCGGAGTTAGGGTGTACACCATCATGCCTGGTTGCCATTTTATTTTATTTTATTTTTTATGGCAGACCTGAGGCTTGAACTCAGTTCCTGGGCACTGTCCCTGAGATCTTTGCTCCAGGCTACCTCTCTACTATTTTGAGCCATAGTGCCACTTCCAGTTTTCTGGTGGTTAAGTGCAGATAAGAGTTTCACTGACTTTCCTGTCCAGGCTGGCTTCGAACCACTATCCTCAGATCTTAGCTTCCTGAGTTGCAAGAATTACAGGTGTGAGCCATCAGTGCCTGGCACTGTTTAATTTTTACAGTCCTTGTCTCTGTAGTCTATGAGTCTCTCTGTAAGTAATCCTCAGGCTCTCCACTCAAAACTACTATGCTGTGGTCCTTCAGGACCTGAGGCTGATGGAAACTCTGGGCCATGTCCCCTTTACTCAGGATGGTTGATGTCAGTCCAACATGAAGCAAGCTCTTAGTTTCTAGATGGTATCCGCTGGGGTTTGCCTTTGGCTGTGCATACATACAGGCTCTTCTAGTTGATTGCCCTCTAACATGTAATTAATGACGAATCTCAGCAACTCACTTGTTCAGAAGTTTTTCTAAGCATGATCTCACCACCAGGCTGTGATGCCTCACTGGTGAGGGGGCTCCACGAGGCCCACGGGGACATCTATCATCCAACTCATCTGGTGTTTGGTAATGTTCTGAGTGTAGGAAAGTGTGTAAATCCAATCACTCATTCCCACTCTGTCCCCACTCTCACGTAATAAACACACTGATTTCAAATGGAGACCAAAACTATCCTCTGGCCAGCCAAGGTCCCAGTAACCTGAAACTCTCTAAATGTTGAATCTGAATTAGGGGCTTGTCCAAGACGGAAGGGTTTCTGGGCAAGTGACACTTTCACTGCTAAAATCAGGACAGTCCTGGAAAAACTGGAATGTTTACTCATATTAATCTCAATAGAGACTCAGCTGCTGAGGAAGACTTTGGAGGAAGCTTCCAGGCAAACACTGGCAGTTGGAGATTGCCTAGGGGACACTAAAATGGTGAAGCAGGAAGTTTTCAGGTGAGACTCCAACAGTACTAGTCCAATCTGTCTGCTCTAGTTATTATTTTTCTCTGTAACCAGATTTCAACTTTTTTTTTCTGTCTACATGACGGAATATGACTTTCTAGTACTCCCAGACACACACATGTATCCTTTCAGTCTTTGAATTCATATTCTAAATCGCAAGGACACATAATCTGATTGGTCCAAAGTAGGTAGGATATTCACTTTTAGCCAGTTGGCAATGGCCATATATACTGTAATACAAATAGATGGTTTGGGAGAGACTTTATCTTGTTTCAGTTCAGTGTAAATGCACAGCAGAAAGAGACTGGTCATCACTGTGAACAGCTGGGTTGAGACAGGGATAGATAATTATGTCCGCCACCATTTATCAGGCATTTGCTATATGCAAAGCTATGTTAAGGGCAGATAGACAAATGACTTGTTCAAGGAATGTGAGGAGAATACACAAACTGATGCTGTTGGGGTTAACATGTTAGGAAACGTTTTCCCTCATACCCAGGAGAAAACTCCATGGAGGAAGAGAAGTCGAGACAATGCCCTTTCCATTTCACATGATAAAATAGCAATGTGGCTATTTGGTGTGCTTGGGTGGCCATTTTTTTTTTTTTTTGGTGCCAGTCCTGGGGCTTGAACTCAGTGCTCAAGTGCTGTCCCTAAGCTGCTTTTGCTCAAGGCTAGTGCTCTACTACTTGAGCCACAGCTCCACTTCTGACTTTCTTTGGTTAGTTTAGTGGAGATGAGAATCTCATGGACTTTCCTGCCTGGGCTGATTTTGAATCTCAATCCTCAGATCTTAGCCTCCTGAGTAGCTAGGATTATAGGTATGAGCCACCAGCACCCAAGCTTTGGGAAGTCTTTTAACTAGACTGAAAGACACATTTAGACCTTGCTACCACATTCTGCAAGGTTGTGTGCCAGGGCAAAGGAAGAAGGTATGCTGCAGGAGGGAGAGGAATGTCTGGTCTATTCGCTCTGCTGTAGTAAAGGGAAGGCATGAGCATGGGACTTTGTACTGTCAGCTCGATTGTTTTTTGAAATCAAAGTTATAAAACCAAACAAAAACAGCATAGTAGTTCTTCATCAGATCTTGGCATAGGGCCCTTTTTGACCTTGGTGAGCCTGCTTACCTGGGACATGCAGAGACAGTGGGTCCTCGAGATCCTTCTTTATGTAGACAGCACCAATCATATATGCATGGATATATATGAATATATATATATATACATATGTATACATATATACACATATACATATGTATGTATATCCTTATACATGTGTACATGTATCTACATGTTTCTATACAGCAATATATATGTCTATTACATATATATGTACTTACCTGTGTGTATAAATATATTTATAATCCTGATTGAGAGTCTTAAAGATAAAAAAGTTAAGCTAATGATTATTATTAAAAAAAACCTATCTAGTTGAATGAAAAAAAAGTCACAATTCATTTAATTCTAGAACATAACTCGTTTAGCATACCTAATGTTTCGAGTGACTCCTGTGTGCCAAGAGGCAGGATGAAGAAGATATGTAAGATGTACTCTCTGCCTTCAAGTAGCTTGTGCTCTGAAATGGGGAGGCTATATAAATTAAAAATTTTACTAACGGGCTGGGAAAGTGGCTCAGTGGTAGAGCACTTGCCTTGCATGCATGAGGCCCTGGGTTCGATTCCTTAGCACCACATAAGCAAAAAGAAAGAAAAAAGCCAGAAGTGGCGCTGTGGCTCAAGTGGTAGAGCGCTAACTTTGAGCTGAAGAGCTGAGGAACAGTGCCCAGGCCCAGAGTTCAGGCCCCACGACCGGAAAAAAAAAAATTTTCTAAAATGCAACTCTTGTAGGAGACAGAGTCAACAAAGGGACCAACCTGATCATGTGAAGACAGGAGCCAGGTCCACCTGATAGTTCCAGTAGCTTCTTAGAAGGTGATGCTGGTGCAGGAGAAGGGGGCTGGGCAAGCTTTGGAGACCTTGTTTTTGTCAGAGGAGGGACAAGAGGAGGCTCATGGGGGTTGGAACACCTGGCCCAGCCTGAGAAACCATTTGTTGCAGGATGAGACAGACATCTAGTGCTTCTTGTCAGCTGCTGGGGGCCTATCTGCTGGTTTGGACAATTTTATATGGCACTTGAATGATGTTATAATTTCCATGCTCATTAGCAGCCAAGGAGGTTCCCTGCTTCTGCTGGGATGAAGTGCAGTGTATGCTCAGCGCTTTTCTTTTTCCTTTTGTAATTAATTAGCAGGAAAGCAGGTTCCAGGCCGCCCTTTCCAGTACCATGGAGAAAAACAGCCCTGTACTACATATACAACTATAGACTCAAGATGGATGTTCTAAGGAGCCCCTGTAGTATGTCCATGTGTAGAAAATCAAATCAGCTGAGTGACGGTGAGCCTTGCATGGCAGCTTGCGTCCAGCAAGTCTCAGAGGAGTGAAGTCTCAGACAAGCAGACAGGTGATTGGCCTCCTCTGGGCTCTGTTGAAAACACCTCTCCTCGGAAGCAGCTGGTGCTAGCAGGTTTTCTGGCAGAGCTGCTCTTTCTACAAGTGGGGCCGGGAAAGAGCACAGTGCAACGAAAAAAAAAATACACTTAAAAAACCCAAAACACTTGAATAAACAGATGCCTGGTTTACCCCTCTAGCTTTTCCTTGGCCTCATGATGCCTGACAAAAATGGAGTTGAAAGTGATGGCTGGGCTAAGAGGAGGCCAGCAATATGTCACTGGATCAAGCTGAGACCTCAGGGGATGGAAAAGGCATTTTGCTCTAAGCTCAGCCACGGTGCTATAGCAAGACAAGAGCCCCGTGGCTCTAGCAGCTCCCCACCCCCACCTCCCCCTCCTTCCCGCATGATTCAATTTCATGCCATTTGCAATTGTGAGACAAAAGAACATTCCAAATTCCAATCCCCCAGCCCCAAGCACCCTTTGTAAACCCAGGGAACGAGGTCCAACAGCTTCACTCATTCCTCCTGCTGTGGGCAGAGCCGGTGGTGATGTCTGCGGACCAGAACCAAACTCTTGGCTTTCAACTTTTAACCCCAATATGTAGAAAATTTCTTGAATTTGGAGAAGGAAGTTCCATGCTTTATGAAAGAATGTAAAAAAAAAAGGCTCAAACTTCTTGAAACCCATAGTTTATCGTTTTAAGGCCTGGCAGGGGAGACAATCGCATCAGTGGGGTGAGGTGAGGGATGCTATAAGCCCACCTAGCATGGCATACTTCCTCTGCCCATAGGGTCGAGAAGCAGCAAACGTCAGAAAACCTGTAAACCCAAGGATGCCTTTTCAAGCATCCTTGTGTGTCATGATTGTATCATAGATCACAGCATCTGCCTTTTCCCTCAATCCTTTCCCTTGGTGGGATTCCTGGCAGGCTGGGATCCCTCAGGGTCTCTGGAGGCTGAGCCAGTATGGCCACAACCAGGCAGCATTCCTATAGGAAAATGCAATGACTCCAGAGTGTATGCATGTCTTAGGGGTAATGGGGGATTCAAAGATAATATTTTTGGTTCTTCAGTCTGGGCTATGATCCAAAGATACTCAAAGATAGAGGTCCTAGCTTTGACTAGTGACATGTCAAATGTAATGGTACCATGTGGTCATGATGGCAGTTTATTTGAATGGCTTTCTTGGCTCTACCGGGCTTTAGACCCCACCTAAGCAGTTCTGGTGTAGAGCTGGGAGGTGGAAGCCATGGACCAAGTGAGGATGTGAATGAGAGGAAAGACAAGGGAGACAGTGAGTATGAAGGGCTCTGCAAATACTTTCCAGCTAACAGAAGAAGAAAAAGGAAAGGAAGGGGCTGGGAAGGTGGCTTAGTGGTGGAGTGCTTGCCTAGCATGCATGAAGCCCTGAGTTGGAGTCCTCAGTACCACATAAACAGGAAAAGCTGGAAGTGGCACTGGAGCTTAAGTAGAGTGCTAACCTTGAACAAAAGAAGCTCAGGGACAGTGCCCAGACCCTGAGTTCAAGCCCCAGGACTGGCAAAAAAAAAAAAAAAGGCAGGGAGAGGGACTAATAGTGAAATCTATGTTTATTTTTATTTTTGTGCCATTAGTTTGGTTTGAACTCAGGGCCTGGGCGTTTTTACTTGGCCTTTTCCCTCAAGGTTGGCACTCTACCACTTGAACCTACACCTCCACATTTAGCTTTATGCTAGTTCATTGGAGATGAGAGTCACATGGAGGCCAGGCGCCAGTGGCTCACACCTGTAATCCTAGCTACTCAGGAGGCCGAGATCTGAGGATCACGGTTCAAAGCCAGCCCAGGCAAGAAAACCCATGAAACTCTTTATCTCCAATTAACTATCAAACAATCCAGAAGTGGCACTGTGGCTCAAGTGGTAGAACACTAGCTTTGGGCTGAAAAGCTGGGCGACAGTGCCCAGGTCCAGAGCTCAAGCCCCATGATAGACAAAAAAAAAAAGTCACATGGACTTTCTTTCCTGGGCTGACTTCAAACTGGGATCCTCACATCTCAGTCTCCTGAGTAAATAGGTGGTATGACACTGATGCCCAGAAAATTTTTTTTTTTCTTTTTGGAGTGAGAATAATGGTAGAAAAATAAGCAATGAGAGGAAGCCATATTTTTATTTCTCCTCTCCCTTTATTTCTTCCTTCCCAGTCAACTAACCAAATTCTTCTGAAGGCATAGAGCAGAGTGGGTTAAGAAAAAAATGTTGTGAAGTAAAGGATTGTTTGCTGTTTACTATCCATGGATGCTATTTTCTAACAGTTCTAAGTAATGCATTTTGTCTTCCAAGTAGAGTGATGGCTATATGGCTTCATGAGGGGAGAGCTAAGTTTCTGGAAAAGAAAAAAAAAGGCTAGAAATGGTGAATTCCTAGAAAGCAGTAGAGACTAAAGACAGCAAAGTTGGGAACTCTTTAGCAAAAAAAAAATATTAAGAGGAAATAAAGCATCTGGGACAGAACTGGAATTTGATGCCAAACAAATAAATGTATTCTAGATTTTTATTACGCTTCACCATTAGATTTTCAACAAAATTCAACATCAACTGGTAATGCTTGATTGAACATGATTTGGGGTACAGTGAGGCCTCCCGTCTGATTTTGAGTGAGGTTGAAAAGTAAGAACAGAGGCTGTCTGCTGTATTCTGTAGGATGGTTCTGGCTGCAGGTAACAGGAAGATCCCCGAAGGGGAGGGGAGAGGCAACTTATTAATAATAAGTCTGGAGTCAGGTGGTCCAGGACTGGTAGATGACTTCTAGTGTGATGCTCTAAGGTGGGCTCAGTATCTCTGGTGTTCTTTATCTGCCCCTCTTGCCATAAGGTAACTGAGTATTTCTTGTAACCTGCCAAATAACCTCTGTGATTTTATTAGGATGGAATAGTCTTCTCAAATAACCCTCAGCAGGTTTGCCTCTTCACCTTTCTGGCCATGCAAATGGAGTTCCTGGCCTTTTCATCCTCTAGAGTAGGAAGGTACAAAAGATACAGGAGGGAATGACATTGAGGAGCTACTCTTGTGTGCCAGGTAGATGTTTTCAGGTATCTTAAGTGCTTAGAAAGCTAGGTGTAGTGATATACACCTCTATTCCCAGAACTTGGGAAATTGAAGTAGGAGAATCATGAGTTCCAGATCAGGTTGAGATACTGTCTCAAAAAAATTCTGTAGAAAAGAAGTTGACACAGAGGTAACTGTTCGAGGATATTTCCTCTGCATTTTCCCATAAAAATAATAAGAATGAGTTTTTGTTCTCTTCTTTTATAACATCCGTTCCTTTCACAGGATCACTCCTAAAGTTTTAGATTTTCTTTTGACTCCTGATTATCTTAAAGTGATTGAATGTTAGAAAAATTCTGTCATTTTCATTTTCCTTCCTAGTTGAAATATGTCACCAAAGGTGACACAGAATTCACTTTTTGGAGTACAGATCAGAAGGGACTGAAGTAGGGTACAATGTAAGGAGTCTGTGGCTAGTATGACTCAGGTTTAAGGAATTTAGTTAGTGATTGTGGGACAATCACACCAGGTATACAAGTACCAGAGTCTTTTGGGGGGGAAGGGGGGAGGCTGGGAAGGGATGTGAAGGGTAAACAAAAGGAGGAGGCTGCAATGCTTGGTAAGAAATGTACGCATTATCCTGCCCATGTAATTGTAACCCCTCTGTACAGTATGTTCACAAATAAAATAAAATAAATAAAATTAAAAAAAAAACAAGTACCAGAGTCTTTTTTTTTTAAGCAAGAATTTCCTATAACTGACTTTATTTATTTATTTATTTATTGTCGGTCGTGGGGCTTGAACTCTGGGCCTGGGCGCTGTCCCTCAGCTCTTCAGCTCAAGGTGAGCGCTCTACCACTTGAGCTACAGCGCCACTTCCGGTTTTCTGGTGGTTTATTGGAGATAGGAGTCTCACGGTCTTTCCTGCCCGGGCTGGCTTTGAACCGCGATCCTCAGATCTCAGCCTCCTGAGTAGCTAGGATTACAGGCGTGAGCCATCAGCGCGCGGCGACTTTATTTTTTGTTGTTAAAGTAAATAAATTTTTTTTTTGTCGGTCATGGGACTTGAACTCTGGGCCTGGGCGCTGTACCTCAGCTCTTCAGCTCAAGGCTAGTTCCCTACCACTTGAACCACAGTGCTACTTCCGGTTTTCTGGTGGTTTATTGGAGATAAGAGTCTCATCATGGACTTTCCTGCCCAGGCTGGTTTTGAACCATGATCCTCAGATCTCAGCCTCCTGAGTAGCTAGGATTACAGGCATGAGCCACCGGTGCTTGGCATAGTAAATAATTTTAATATGATTTTTTTCTTTTTTAAAATTTTATTCTTTTTAAATTTTATATTAAATTTATTCTTTATAAAGGTAATGTACAGAAGGATTACAGTTGCATAAGTCAGGTAATGGGTACATTTCCTTTTATACAATGTCATCCCCTCCCTGACTCTTTATATGATTTTTCAAGGTAAAAATTACCCACTTTTCCCAATCCTGTCTTACCAGTAAGAAGGTTGCTAGCTCCATGGATCTTTTAAAGAAGATCAATTGCTAGCAATAGAAATATATTTAACAAGATGCTCTGAGGAAGACTTCAGGGGCTTTCCTGATCCCTGAAGACTAAGTGTTGAGTTTAATGGTCACTTGTGGAAATCTCTGGCTTATGATATATCAGTGAACTTTGAACTTCCATGAGTCATAAAACTCTTGTAGACCTCCCAATTTTACTTCTTGATTGGGTTATTTCCAAACTCTGCATGGACAACATGGAAATAAATGTCTACTCTGCTCCTTGACTATTTCCTTAATCTTGAGAAGCAAGTGTCTCCAGATTAAAGAGTTGATTTGATGATCTTGAGTGATACTCTTGGGTATTGTTTGGAGGGAGCTTCAGGATCTTAAAGCTTCAGACAAAATTGTATGTAGAGGGATTTGGAAGAAGGGGAAGTGGAGTACCAGGGGGTCTAGAAAATCCTCCTCTTGTCCTAGTCTCCTCCTGCATTCTGCACCATGGAGAAAGGCAAAGGACACTTCTCATGCTCTGTCTGCTTTGGGCCCCAGCCAACCTGTACTCAAACACAGTTTTTCAGATGAGCCACCAAGATGTACATGATGGGACCATGTTTGCTGGTTTCCAGAAAATGTAGGGATGTAGGGAAGTAGACATAGAGGAAACCATATAACACCAGGTATTTTGATGTTGGTAGTGGTGTCTCCTAACTCAAGTCTTAGCAGGTTTAATCTACTAAGAATGGGGCTATATCTTAAATAATTTTCATGGCACTTATACCCTGAGTACATTATTGTTTTTTAATGAGCTGACTTCATAGAGATTACTTAATCCCATTGAACTAGTCAATTTTCTCCTTTTACAATAAGAATATTAATGACCAGATGCTGGTGGCGTATACTTGTCATCCTAGCTACTCAGGAGGCTGAGATCTGAGGACTGCAGTCCCAAGCCAACCTGGACAGGAGAGTGTCTGAGACTGTTATCTACAATTAACCACCAAAAGCCAGAAGTGAAGGTATGGCTCAAGTGATAGAATGCAGTCTTAAGTGAATAGCGAAGGGACAGTGTCCAGCCCCTGAGTTCAAGTCCTGATACAGGTACACATACATACACACACATACACAGAATAATATCTGTCTTAGAGAAAAAGGACTGAATGAAATAAGTTTGCATAAAATCATTTACCACACTGCAGAATCTATAGACACTATATCTTATTACTTTTTTTTTCTTTGATGCCTCCTATTTGATGCCTTTCCTCTCCTTGGTTATTTCCTGCTACTAGTTTTTTCAGGTACTGAGAGGCCCTCTCCTTTCTCCCTTGTTTTTGTTGGTCTTGCATTTGGGAAAGCATCTGTGATTCATTCCCACTAAGGTGTAGGTTTCTGAAAAGGATTGGACCCATGTTATGGGAAGTGTGAGGTTAGCCTAGAGCAGCATGTGGTAGTGAGAGGAGGAGGGAGAATGAAGCAGGGGTGGCAGGGAGTGAAATTTGCAGGTGGCAGGGAGTGAAAGATGTGTAAGAGGTGAGAAAAAGTGTGCTGGCCATTTTTCTCAAACACCTTTGTTTTGGAGCTGCAGATAGATTTAATCACTTCTTTTTTAAATAATTAATTTACTTTATTGTTATTATAGAGGTGATATACAAGGGATTTAGTCACTTCTTGTCTCCTGTGGGAAAGGACATTTGGAAGAATCCAGGGTCTACAGTGATATGACTAAAATGGTCAAGAGTGTTTAGTCCACAGCGTGCATACTAACGTGCCCTGGGATTAAAATCTTGTAAAACACAATCAGACTGGGTCTGTGCTGGGAGTACCAGCATGGTAGCAGTGCCTGTGGACTTAAGGCACTCATTGGTGTAGGAAGTAGATCTGTGATGCACACAGTAAGGTCAGGAGAATGACTCTTTAAGGGAAAAAGACTAAAGTTATGAGGTTGATACATTGGGGGAAGGTCCTGTTCTTTTGCTTATTAAACTTGATATCATGTCATGAAGACAGGAAACACAGGTTAGATTTTAGAGGAGGGAGATGTCCCAAAGGTTGTTTATGTAGTTACTACTTAATAGGCACACATTGAGAGCTTAATTGAAGCCAAGCATTGTACAATGATTCACTCTATTAATGAGAGCTGCTGAAGATTTCGGGCAAAGGAAATCAGAGGACGTCAGTGATATCTTTCATTTTCAAAGGATCACTTTGCAGTATTCTACAGAAAAAAATGCTGTAGAAGTAAAGATGGAAGTCATTGTAGCAATCCACACAGTAGACTACAAGGCCTGGCCGGGCCTGGAGCGCAGGGAGGTGCTTTTAGTGGGGACTTGAGAAAGTAACAGTTGTGAACCATTGAGATTGCCCCTTGGAGTTATCATGGTGGGGGTGCAGAATGAGTCTCCAGGGGCTTTGTAGTTGCTTAGTCCGCAGGCCAGAGGAAGCATGTGGCTAATAGTTGGAGGATAAATAGTGTAGCAAGAGCCAGGGTGGGGTTGATCAAGTGTCTGGGATGGAAGGGGTTCTGGGCTCTTTCTAGACATACTGTATATGTCAAGAAAGAGCCCAGAACCCCTTCCATCCCAGACACTTGATTCTGAGAGATACCACAGCAGTGTTATTCTAGGACAGGCTTGCTTTTGGTGTTTTAAGGTTGTAAAATTAACCCCTCGGGCCCACTCATCATATTATTGTATGTCCAGAAACAGCCCTGAATGTTTGAATTTTGAGAGAATATTCACCCTAAATGAGAACTGCTCTAAATGAGAAGAGTCTGAGTAAGCTCCAATAACCAGTCTATTATCATTTTCTACTTTGTTGGGGGTGAGGGACACTTTTGAGCTGGCTTCCCTCAACCCTTGAAACATAAAAGCAAGCAAGCACTGGAATGTCTGTGTGTGACTTTAAGACCCTTGACACAGATATTACCACTTGGAAAAAATAATTGAGACCCTTCTTGACAATGGTGATAGATTCTGACTTGTGTTTCTTCTGGTTGGCTTTCCTACCTACAGGTGACCTGAGGGTTGACATTCCTGGAGGAGAACAAGCAGGCTGGAGGAGGGGAGATTTGACCATACAGAGACTGTACAGAACCTGACTTGTCAAAGCAGGTGAGTCCTGACTGCCCTGCCCATGGACAGGGTCAACCTTCCGGAGTCAGAGGAGGCTTCCGGAAAGTTCCCAGTCCTTAGGAAAGAGCAGTCTACTGTTTTCTTTTTGCACATATGAAGGAGACCACCATGAGTAAATTTGGTATCATTAGGGTCTCTGAACACTAGGTATCCCCTCTTTCTGAAAAATTCCTGCCTGTCCCCTACGCTTAGGTAACGCAGAGGATCTGTCTTACTGCATTTGATTCTTGAGTGAGGAGCTTGAAACTACTGCTCTCAACCTTGCCACTCTGTCAGAGGGTCTCCAGCCCTTCCTCAGGCTGCCCTGGGGAGGGGATGGTCAGCATGACATTACGACACTTTCTTGACACGTTCTTGGTAAATAGCCCCCTTGTGACTTCACACTGTGGGCACGCTGTGATGTCAGGTTCTACCCTGAAGCCTTGTAGGGGGATAAGGCCAGGCCCAGGAAGCCTGGGCATGTATGGGAGAGGTGGACAATTCTGGGAGTTTTGGGACGGGGGTCAGGCTTGAAAACAGGGGCTGTATGTCGGAGTGCTTTTGGATCACAATCTAGCATATTCTGGCCACACTCTAGAGAGGATGGGAAAGAGGAGTAGGGCTCTGGCCTGTGTTGCTGTGGCAGTGGCGGCCCCTCCCCAGTTCAGTGTAACTGGAGAAGTGTGGTGCTGGCAGCCTGCCCCAGAGCCCCTGCCTGGGGGCTGGGAGGAGGGCCGGGTGGGGCTGCCACTCTGCCAGCGAAGTAGGGTTGGACCCGGTCCTTGGCGTGTGCCTGGATATGATTTGCTTCCCTTCGTACCAGACCTCAGGCTTCCCGTGTGAACGGACAGAAAATACAAAACTACTAGCAGAAGGCATCTTGTTGGGCTCTTTCCCAGACACTATCCTTGTGAGCTCAGTGAGGTTCTGACATCTTGCTGGTGTGTCTGTTAGAAGAAGCAAAGTCAGGGTACACTTTCCTCATTCCAGAAAGACTGAAGGGCTATTTGGAAAGACATCATGACCCAGTAAAATGACACATGACTCTCCTGGATGGTGGTGGTTACAGAGAGAAACATGAATACACTTATATGCTGATAGGAATCAGAAATGAAAGGGGTTGTGCGATCCTTGGCTGCTTTATTAGATGCTATTACGATGGGATAGTAAGACACTTATCTCCAAGGTTGTTGTGAGGAAAGAAGGGAATTTAAGTGTGCAGTGCATTCACATGACACCCTACCTGTGCACTTGTCACCTATTATTATTGCAGCAGTGGTTCCACTGAATGTAGACTGGAACCCAGCTCTAGCTTTACTGTTTCTGTCATGGAGTAAGTGACCTTTCTAAACCTTGATTTTTCAATCAGTTACATAGAGATGATAGTATTTATATCACATCTTTATCATGAAAGTAACAGGCATATCTTAGCTCTCAGTCTACCAGAGACTGGGTAATTGACAGGACAGAAATTTACTTCTTACAATTCTGGAAGTTGGGAAATCCAAGTTCAAAGTGCTAGCAAGGTGGGTGTCACTCTAGGACTCTTTCTCTAGGCTTGTGTGTGTTTGTGTGTGCTATCTCTGTGCACAGTAGACCCACATATACATACACAGAACCTCACTCACATCATATGGTCACATAAAGGTTAGAGCTTCAACATGAAGGTTTTTTTGGTGTGTGTGTGCATGCGTGCATGTGTGTGTGTGTGTGTGTGTGTGTGTGTGTGTGTGTGTGTGTGTGTGCTGGTCCTGGTGTTTGAACTGAGGGTCTGGTAACTGTCCCTGAGCTTTTGTGCTCTACCACTTAAGCCACAGTTCTACTTCTAGCTATTCAGTGATTAATTGGTGATATGAGTCTCATGGACTTTCCTGCCTGGGCTGGCTTCAAACCATGATGATCCTCAGGTCTCAACCTCCTGAGTTGCTAGGTTTACAGGCATGAGCCATAGGTGCCCAAGTTTCAACATGAATTTGGTGACAAGAAACAGCTGATCATAATAGAGATGATATGTCAATTACCAGTCAGTCCTAGCATGTATGATAAAGCTTTGCTAGCTTTGTTGTCCCTACTGGACATATAATAAGCATGTGATAGATCATGTCAGGGTCTGCTCACCAGCAATGTAATAAGGATTTCCTGTAGAAGAGCAAGAACTTTTTTTTTGTGTGTGTGTGTGGTGTGTGAATGCTCAACTCAAAGTAACTGTTAGGAAAAAGAACTATCAGCCATGCAGCCATGTTAGGGTGGTGACTTTTTTTTTGAGTTAGCTTACTGAAGGTTGTGGTAAAGTCTACACATCAAGCCATGGCCTCTGGAACTGGACAAAGCTTGTGTATCTGAGATTTCCAAGCCTGTCCAAGCATCCTTTCTCAACTACCTTGTGTGTTTTCAGGGTTATTTTCTTAAGTATTTGAAGTTATATCTCGCTGTATGTAGAAATGCAGAATTTGGTCATAGGAGAAAATGAATATAACACAATGAACTCTTAAAATACTTCCTTGACTAACAATTCCTCTCAGAGCCAGCTTCTCCTTCCTGCTTTAGTCTTTTTCTGTTCTAAAAAGACCCAAACAAAGCCAAACAAACTGAAATCAAAAATAAAAGTAGGCACTAAGAAGGGGAGACAATCTTTTTAAGTGGGTAGGGGTGCCAAGGTGCCAAACAAGTGAATTCTTAGACATCTAAAAGGGCTAAGTGGGTTTTTTAAAAACACTTTTCTCTTTGGCATAGATGTTTAAACTTTTTAGGACATTTTTGGATCTATTATCACATTTATCTTAATAAGAACCCAATGTAGAAGGGCAGAGATATTCTGGCCAGAGATTCAAGGATGTAATTTTTTTTAAAAATAAGACTGTGTTGCTGGATAGCAATCAGAAGAAGGTCTACAATGGGGCCCCGGTGGCTCACGCCTGTAATCCTAGTTACTCAGGAGGCTGAGATCTGAGGATCGGAGTTCAAACCCAGTCTGGGCAAGAAAGTCCGTGAAACTCTTATCTCCAATAAACCACAAGAAAACTGGAAATTGTGCTGTAGCTCAAGTGGTAGAGTGCTTGCCTTGAGCTGAAGAGCTGAGGGACAGTGCTCAGGCCCACAGTTCAAGCCCCACAACCGACAAAAAGAAAAGAAGGTCTACAGAGATGGCTTGCTGGAGGCTATGAGTTTGGAAAAGTCTGGAAACTTTCACCTGGGCTGAGGCAAACAAGTGTTTCTTTTTATCCAGGTTAGTTGGGACACAGGGAGGAACTGGGAAGACACATTGTTTATCTACAGTGGAAGAGATGATGACATGGAATGCGGGTGGGTTGGGCATGGAAGATACCTCAGAATTACCCAAGCATTTGTTTTTTCATTATGAACAGCAGTGACAAATAGTTACCAGGTGCTAACTCTGTGTCAGTCCCATGGTAGGAAGCAAGGATAAGTCACGATGGTTGTAGTTCATCTGGGAGGTAAGACGCAGGTAATTGAGACAATGTAAGCCTCAACATAAGATGGTATTGTGTGGTTCCAGATATGAAGAAGGGGCTTAAAGTAAAAGAAAGATCAAGTTCTCCAGAAATGATCAGAGATATCTAAAGAAAGACTTTCAGGAGGTAAAGCTCCAGAGAAGATGGATGGTTGAGCGAAGACAAGTTCTTGGAAGGTGGGGCATGTGTGAATGGGTTTGGGAGTAGAGCTGATTTAGAAAAGGATTGGGAACCACACTGGGAGGAAAAATAGAATGGGGTTGGACTATCAGACGAAATATAACTTGGTTATACCTCTTATGGGTCATGGCGAACCAGGGAAAGTTTTTGAACAACATGCAAAAGCATGAGTACAGGAATGGGCATGTCCTTTGAGAAGACTGTCATCAAAGTCCTGACTTCCCAGAAAGCACTGCAGTGGGACTTTCCTAAGTGCTACCCATCATGCTAGGATTGTCACTTATGGAATGAATGTCTTATATGAACTCTGGCAGTGAGGGCTGTTCCTAGGTTATCGGTGTGTGCATTTTGTTTTCTTGTGGTGCAAGGACAAAGTCAGGGCCTTACATATACCAGGCAAGTTCTCTATCACTGAGCCTCATCCCTGACTCTAGGTTGGAAGACTATGGATCACATACTTAACAACTTAGAAGGTGAGGTGTACTAAAAATTCTCCATAGGTTCAAGTAGAGTTAACTGTATCAGACAGTGAAGTTCTTAAGGAAGAAGAATATACCTTGTTTCCCTGCCTACTGTGCACTAGGGTTTGGATCTTATTTTTTTTTTTGAGATATTGTCTTATTAGGTAGCTCAGGCTTGTCTCCGACCTGTGATCTTCTTGATTCTACCTCCTGAGTGCTGAGATTATAGATGTTCACTATGATACTGTACAATTCTCATGCAAAGTTCTCTAGCACCATGTTTGAGGAGTGGATAATTCTTGGATCTGAACCAAGTTTTGCCCACATGTTCAGGCATGATATAGCATCTACAGGGAATCTGAGCTTTTATTAGAAAGGTTTACTTTCAATCCAGGTTTAGTTTAAATAGAAGTATATAGTATATAGTATCCTATTCTATTCTTTTATACTGAATTTGCCCCACCAAATAATTTTTATTTTATGTAAATAACAAAGTAATACACATTACACTAATGAAGTAGATCCATGATATGGCATTATTTTGCTAATAAACAGAACTATAGAGCTTACGCTAAATTTATGAGACATGCAACAGAATGTTACTGCGTTCTTGAGCCACCACTGTTTTACAAATTTGGCATCTACAGGCCTCAAAAGGCTGAAATGTTTTAAATTTATTTACACCCTGCAGTTTCCTTAGGGAACTGTTTTCCATAAGCTAATGAGGCGCTGGTGCAAGGCCTCTCTGTTATTTCTGGCAGGAACACTGAGACACATCGCCTGCTGCTCTGCTTTTTTCCTCAGTAGTCCAGTGCAAATAATAAATATGGGGAAATACATCATCCCTTTGAATGTGGGAGCCAAACTGAAAGGCTGCCAAGGTTGAAACAAAGCAATTGCAAGCTTGGAGCCTGTTCAGGTACTGTACCACATGTGCCTACATTTTAAGGACATCCTGAACATGGACTTCATGTCTGTGTATTTATTCTGAGCACACAGGAACTCTTTGGAAATCTACTCTCTAAAAAATTGTCTTTCCATGGATTAAGTTGCCTTTTCATGCTATTTTTAGGATAGGAAACTTGTCTTCTAGATCATGACTCAAAAAGTGAGAATCTATCCAGCATCTCAAAAGTACTCAATTCTGTGATAATGGGAGTTAGTTATAAAGAGAGAGGCAGAGTCCATTCCTTGCTTTCACACATGCTCACAGTCAGGCTGGAAGGGTGTTTTAAATTAGGAGGGCTACTCTTACCAAAGACCATAATATCATAGGTGCACTCAACTTCCTGAGGAGATTAACACAGAGGACTGAATGGGCCCTGAGTAGTGAAGGAATAGATGAATGAAAGTCCCTGCTTTGTTTCTAGTCTCCTCTGATAGCACCCTAGAGGTTGTGAGTAAACTGGTATTAGCATCAGCAAAACCCCACATTAGTAGGTTAATTTGCTAGAGGGCCTTCCTGTTCCCTGAACTGAGTCCCTGATGCAGGGAAATATCATCATGAAGCAGCTGTTCTCTGAAATCACCTTCGTCCAGCTTCACTTTGCATGGGCAAAGGGTATGTTCCCTTCCCTTTCTATTTTCTGCTCTGTGTTCTCTGCTTGTCACTCAAGTGTTTCCTGGGTTTGTGGAGGCAGTTAAGAGAATTTAGAAAAAAGTCTATGTGCTAACTTGTGAGAAGTAAAGGTCTTTTCAATAATAGCCAGGTGTTTAAGCTTTGCTATAGTTCTTAGGTGGTCTTAGGACTATCAGGCAAAGATAAATCTGGGGAGAGATATACTTGATACTTTTTCAAAGGTGTGCTTCAGTATATCTTTCATGGTCTAGAGGACTCCAGTGTACCAGCTAGTGCTTCTCCAGGTTTTCTGTGAAGTATCTTTAGATTTTTTTCCCCTCCTTGGTTCATTGTTTCTCAAGGGTTATCACAGAATTAGAATATTAGCTAGAACAGGCTCAAAGAATTTCTAAAGGAAGAAGTGAAAGGGTAGATACGGGATTCTGTTGTGAGTCATGTGTCTGTGGCATTTGGACCTAATGAGTATAAATATGGACCTAATCTTCTGTCCACTTCTCTGCTGCTCTGTGTCTGTGTGCTTCGATGTTGAGAATTGCCACATGCTGCTGTGGTTGGGAACAGTTACTTCTCTGTTGGTTCCTAGGGGGTGCTATGAGATTATTTCTCCACATGCTTTGTGCTTCATATATACTACCTCTGTGATTCGTTGCTTAAGGCAACTTTAGGAGGTATACATTTCTCACCATTTTGTCAATTAGCAAATGAAAGTTCTGAAAACACACACAGTTGCCCAAATCACACAGCTAATTTTAGCAGAACCAAAATGTAGTATACTCAAGGTGTGCCCTCCTCCCTTTTGTACTCAATCAATCAGTTTTGTGCGTTGTCTGGGAAACTGATTTAATTCTTCACTGATCTTGCAGGGTGAATTATTTGGCCATGTTCCTAGAACTGTGGAAAATTTTTCTTGCTATGGAAAAATCAGGAGCACAGCTGTGGATAAAGGTTGGGTGCTCTTTGCTCTCTTGGAATGCCTAGACTTTGGCTCCTACAACACCAGAGTTTTGCATATATTCCTTTCTCTTCCTAAAATTTCTTCTCTGGCCTGGCCATGGGAGAACATTAGTCTTATGCAAATCTGTTCCTACAGGAGCCTGTGTATGACTCTAGTAAGACTTAACAGTTTCACGCTGTACTGTCCTAATTTGCATACATGTCTATCCTCATGAAGAATATAAAGTCATGAATTTCATGGAAACCCTTTAAGCCTTCATGCCTGGCATGGTAGATCTCCAGTATTCCTCTCTGGATTTCAGGATAACTTGCAGTTAGTTCTTGCTTGGGCATGGGAGAAAATGAGAAGGCAAAGGAACAAGTGCATCAGAAGTGCCAGGGTATATTATAGTTATCAAAGTTCTTCTGAAGGTTTTGCACAAAGAAGTATGAAGACAGACTGATACTGTTCAACTAGATCTTCCCTAAATGAAAATGTCCTGCAAGAGGGGTTAAATCTTCTTATGCTTTAGTAACATTAACTTTATGCAAATGAACTGTTGTTATTATTTAAAAACTAGATTCAAACTTCTTTTAGCCTGAGGGAGGCAGTATGAGGAATGGAGTGGGGAACTGGCTTGGAGTGTAGAGAAATCTAGTGGGGAAGGCCTTACTTAAGAGGGACTCTATGCTCATGCTGAGAAGCCCAATAAGGAGGCCAAGGGCCTCTTTACCATGAGAGGTAAGATCCACAGAGAATAGGAAAAGGAGGGAAGAGAGAAGGAGTAGAAAACAGTATCATCACTCTGATAGACAAAGGCAATTTTGTAAGGGAGGATTCTTTCAAGGCTGGTGTCTGGCTTGTCTAAGAAATATTTGTCCCATGGTTTCCCTTATTTGCAATATCTAGTATATGTATGAGTCAAGCGGAAAAGGTCAGATAATGTGATGTCAGGAAAATGAACCCTTAGATATGTATTTTAATGTTTTTTCTTTCATGCATGTGTTTCTAACGCATTTATAAGACTATCTCTTTGTTGCTTTGTATGTCCCTCCCCCACAGTATAACCCCTGCTTTCACTATATTTGATGTCAGTGTAACTTGTGGAGGAGATGGGGAAAAACCAGTTGTTTAAGGATACAGGTGGACCTGATGCAACAACGAGAAGTACAAGTTGTCATGTCCAAAACGAGCTTTACAACGTTGGTGCGGGGGGTGGGGGTGGGAAGGGGGGGGAAGGAGAAGGGTTGGGATTGGGGGGGAGGGGGGAGGCTGGGAAGGGATGTGAAGGGTAAACCAAAGGAGGAGGCTGCAATGCTTGGTAAGAAATGTACACGTTATCCTGCCCATGTAATTGTAACCCCTCTGTACAGTATGTTCACAAATAAAATAAAAAAAATAAAGATATAAAAAAAAGAAAAAAAAGAAATATTTGTCTGGGATTGTGAGTAATTGCCCTTGAAGAGAAGGCCCTCTGTTGAACAGAAATGATGTAGGGGTTCTTAATAAACAGAAGTCATCTATACTCAAAGATGCCTTCATTACCTGAAACATATCAGAAGCTGCAAGTAACTAATACATTGGTAGCAATCTGCAAAGAAGAAAAAGCAGTGAAAGAAAGAGTAAGAAAGCAGTGGAAGCTAAGTTTTTATAGAGGCTTCTTATAGGAGCCTAATTCTAGGTCTACCAAATGGCCTACCCTATCTACATCTTACTAATTAGAACCAGTTTTTTGACTGAGATCCCTGTAGTTTTGCAAAAGTCTCATTAATCAAAGTTCAATCAAAACTATTTTTTGAACAAATACATTGGAAGTTGCACACACAGCTGAGCTTACCCACATTAAAGCAGTTGATGGAGAAATATGTTGTAATTTTCTATTAGGTAACCTCCAGGGTCCTGTCATTACCAATCATCAGGGCCTGTGGTACTTTCTTTGAATATCTTTGGTAGATTCAGATTATCTTCTATCTTTCATATTAAGCTTTTTTATGGGTAAAACAATTCTTTTTTTATTGTGAAAATACTGTACAGAGGGGTTACAATTACATGGGCAAGATAATGAGTACATTTCTTATCAAGCATTGCAGCCTCCTCCTTTGTTTCCCCTTCCCATCCCTTCCCATCCTCCCCCCGCCCCCTCACCCAATCCTCCCTGGCCCCCCACCAACATTGTAAAGTTCGTTTTTTTTTGCATATATTTTTATTGTAAAGATTCTGTACAGAGAGGTTACAGTTACACAAGTAAGGTAATGAATACATTTCCTATCCAGCATTGTTACCTCCTCCTTTGTTTTTCCCCTACCATCCCTTCCCTCCCACCTCCCCAACTCATTCAATCCCCACCCCAAGTTGTAAAGTTCGTTTTCAACATAGTGTCTTGTGCATCTCATTGTTAGAATGGATCAACCTGTATCCTTATTTAAGCATTTTTTAAATTTCCCTTCCCCTCCTCAAATTAGAAAAATATATATACAAGATGCAGGGCACTGGAATCAAACAGGGGTTATACCATGGGGGAAGAAAATAGAAATATATTAAGCTTTTAAAAATTATTATCTTGGGCTGCGAAGGTAGCTCAGTGGGAGAGTACTTGCCTTGCATGCATGAGGTCCTGGGTTTGAGTCCTCTGTACCACATAAGCAGAAAAAGCTGGAAGTGGCTCAAGAGGTAGAGTGCTAGCCTTGAGCTGAAGAGCTGAGGGACAGTGCCCAGGCTCAGAGTTCAGGCCCCATGACCACCACCATCAACAACAAAAAACAAAAAACAAAACACAAAAAACTTTAGGTAGTTGTACAAAAGAGTTGTCATTTAACAAAGCAGTTTATAAATACAATATATCTTTTTTTTTATTTTGTCGGTCGTGGGGGCTGAACTCTGGGCCTGGGTGCTGTCCCTTAGCTCTTCAGCTCAAGGCTAGCGCTCTACCACTTGAGCCATAGTGTCACTTCCAACTTTTTTCTGCTTATGTGGTGCTGAGGAATCGAACCCAGGGCCTCATGCATGTGAGGCAAGTATTCTACCACTGAGCCACCTTCCCAGCCCAATATATCTTTTTTTTTTTTCCTGAGTTTCTTGTGCTCAAGACTAGTGCTCTACCACTTGAGCCACAGTGTCACTTCTGGCTCTTTCAGAGTAGTTTATTGGAGATAAAAGTCTCATGGTCTTTCCTGCTGGGATGACTTTGAATTACCATCCTCAGATCGGTTTCCTGAGTAGCTGGGATTACAGGCCTGAGCCATGGGCACCTGACCTGAATACAATATATCTTGACCAATGTCACCCCTCAAATTATCTTCCATTGGTAGTGGCTGGGGTTTATGAAAACATTCCACTGTCCTGGATTTCAAGTTTGGGGAAGAAAGTATAATCATGTATCTATAACATTGATTTCAAAACAAAAGAAGGCATAAATTTTGGTAGACAAAGTCATAAGGATGTTTATTTTCACTGGGGTTGTGAACTCAGCCTACCATAGAAGCCAGGGTTCTCTGTGATCTAGGAAGGACACATTCATCTCCATTTGTGCCTTAGCTCGTCATCAGCACCGTTATTGTGGTGTTTTCAATAGTAGCCAAAAAGCAGTGGATACCAAGACCTTTTTCTACACCACTTAAGGAAAATAGACAAGGCACTGAGAAGGGGCTTGGCTCAACACTGTGGTTTGTTCATGATTCCCATAGAAGCTTTGGAAAGAAATTGTCCTGCTTGTAGAACAGTGGAAGAGCAGTAAAACTTAGGCTTTGGGTTTGTAGTGTTGTCAGATTCCTGACAGTAGTTGACCTTTAAAAATCATGACATTCCTCAGAGCTTCAGTTTCCCCACATGTCAGAGGAGAAGAGTCTGAAAGAAAAAGCAAGGAAAATGCCTAATACACACATAAGTGCTTCCTGTTTCTAATTCCCACTTGCCTTTAATAGTTTTTTTTCCCTTGAGGAAAGTAATCTGTGTTAGGCCTCCCTTCTATAGAGCTTATTCTTCTCTAACTTAGCTTTCATTTTATTTTTTATTTTTTGGTACTGGTCCTGGGGTTTGAACTCAGAACCTAGCACTGTCCCTGAGTTGTTGTTGTTGTTGTTTTTTGCTTAAGGCTAGCACTCTATCACTTAAGCCACAGCTCCACTTCCAGCTTTTTGGTATTTAATTGACATGAGTCTCATAGACTTCTTGACCTGCTGGCTTTGAGTCACAATCCTTAGATCTCAGCCTCCTGAGAAACTAGGATTACAGGCATGATCCACCCGTGCCTAGCTTCTATCTTAGCTTTTGGTATCTGTACATGTAAACTCATTTATTACCTAAGACCTAGCAGGCTGCTTAACATGTAGTATTCTTTGCAGTCAAAATTGGCTAAATAAATGAAATCAATCAATAAACCAGAGATAGTAATTACTTGACAACTATGGGAAAAGGCTGTCTGCTATGGGAGAACAATGTTGGACATAGACTTTTGTGGGTTTAGTGTGGTATTACTAAACCATGGGATTCTAGCAATGGCTACCCAGGTCTTCTTAAGAGTATCAGCCTGATCCCAGACACACAGCTTCCCTTAGTTCCGGCCATAGTTTGAGGTAGTCACCCAAGCCAGGAGAGTCAAGTAGAGGAAATAACATTTTTTGGAGTATTACAAGTAGTCAAGGATGCAGCGTACACCCTTCAAAATTAAGAAGAGTGAGGAAAAGGGTGAGTCAAAGGAAGAGAGAGGTAAGAGAATTGAAAAGGGTAACATTGAGATGCACTGTATTCATAAACTGCTTTGTTAAATGACAGCTCCTTTCTACAACTACTTAACGATAATAAAAATAAAATAAAATGTTACAAATACTTTGCGAACGAAATCTGCAGTCAAGAGTGTTGATAGAAATCTAGCTATTTACTTTGGAGCATTCTTTAGAGGTGAGTAGGGTTTGTTTTATTACTGTAAACTTTAGAGCTAGATTCAATTTATTGGGTGAGAAGAGGGATGTGGCCCTCTTGCTCACCTTGGGTAATGGAGAATCTTATCCTGCACAAGAATCAGATATTTTGATCTGTGTTTATCACATTGTAGTGTCGGTGGAGAAAGATCATGTAAGTCGGGAGGCCTGAGAGTATGTTATCTCTCATGTCCCTGTTGGCAGATTGCCTAGTTGTTCTGACCACTCAATCTTTTGGAGTCTTATTTTCCTTGTTTGGAAAGTGGGCACAGTAGTACTGATTTCATGGGCTTGTTGCAAGGATGAAGTTAATATTGTGTTAGGGTAAAAAGTCAAGATGATTGCATCCGTTGAGCCTAATGAGCACTGATGGAAGCAATTTTTGGTCAGGTACTATGTCATGGTACTCTTCTCTTGCTCTTTCCTACGATGAAATCAGCTCTCAGGCCGTGGTTGGCTTATCTGCAAATAGAAAAATAATATGACCAAAGTAAACAAAAGTGGGAAATTGCATTTGTGTAATTTAAAAATGGTTTATTTTTTAAAAAATTCAAGTCATTTGTTTTCATTCAAGCCATTTCCTCTTGGTTTGAGTGGATTATTGCTTTGTCGTTAATTGCACTTTGCTTAGAGTTTTCCCCATTTGTTTCAAGACCAGATACCATTCTTTTGTTGACATAACCACTGACCTTATTAAAAGTTGATCCAGATAAATCATGAGTCTTAAGATAAGAGGGGCACTCACACAAACATGGAAAGCTGGTCACCACATGGAGGCCGAGATAAATAAATTCTGTTCAGCTGGTTAATGGGGCACATGTTAGCCCACAGTTCTGATTTGTCTTTTCTGTCCATTTATGGTCTCATTGGGAAATGGGGAGGGGCTGAGAGTTTGTCTGCAGATTTGTATTCAGTGCTACTTTTTTTTTTTTGTCGGTTGTGGGGTCTGAACTCTGGGTCTGGGCCTTGTCCCTCAGCTCTATCAGCTCAAGGCTAGCACTCTACCACTTGATCCACAGTGCCCCTTATTGCTTTTTTTGCTTATATGGTGCTGAGGAATAGAACCCAGGGCCTCAGACATGCAAGGCAAATACTCTACCACTGAGCCACTTTCCCAGCCCCGAGTGCTATATTTTTAAAAGAAATTTCCAATGCATTTGATTTAGACAAGCTTTTGTTGGCTAAGAAATGATATAATGCACCCAAAGTACTTGTATGGAGTGTGGTGTTGTGTGTCATTTTACTCTCTTGAACTAGAAGAAGTTCAGGACAAAAGGCTAAGACTGAGAAATGAAATCTGACTTTTTTTTGGTTGGTCATTGGGCTTGAACTCCGGGCCTGAGTGCTATCCCTCGACTTTTCAGGCTAAGGTTTTCTGGAGATAGAAGTCTCATGGACTTTCCTGCCCAGGCTGGCTTTGAATGCAATCCTCAGATCTCAGCTTCCTGCATAGCTAGGATTACAGGCATGAGCCACTGATGCTGGCTCAGTCTGACATTTTTTTTTTAATTGTGAAAATACTGTACAGAGGGGTTACAATTACATGGGCAAGGTAATGAGTACATTTCTTATCAAGCATTGTTGCCTCCTCCTTTGTTTCTCCTTTCCCATCACTCACTCTCCCCTCCCCCTGTTCCTGCACCAAAGTTGTAAAGTTCGTTTATCGACATAACTAACATCTTGTACATCTCATTGTTGCAATGGGTCCACCTGTATCCCTATTTAAACAATTTTTTTCCCTTCCCCTCCACAAATTATATCAACATCAAATACAGTAAAAACAGGGGTTATACCATGGGGGAGGGACATACAAAGCAACAAAGAAATCATCTTATAAATATGTTAGAAACAATAGCAAGCAAGAAAAAAAAACATTTGAGTCCTTATCTCGGGGTTCCAGTCTGACATTTTATATACTTACCTACATCTCACTTAAAGCTGAGGCACTTCCGAAAGTTAAAGTTTCCCAAGAATACTTAAAGGGGAGCCCTCAAAGTCTAAGAGGTGCAGAGATGTCTCATTTATGGGTAATTTGAACTTTTTACTCCTTAATGATGTGTGGATGATGGAAAGCTTTTTGATAAAAGTTAATAAAGATTAGTGACTTTGATTAGTATTATTAGGTATTTATAATCACAACTGGATTATCTGATAAATCCTGTCTCTAGGATCAGAGAACTCTTGAGATTCTTTTCTCTTGTGTTTTGAAGTTTCATTTCATGACATCAGGTAGTTATTTCAAAATCTGATAGTTTGCAAAAGTTTAGTTCCAGATGTACTACATGGTGGTTTGTTAATGAGAAAACTGTGATCAAAGCACGAAGGCTCTTTAAAAATTTATTTTTATTAGCATATGCTAATTGTATAAAACAGTGGGTTTCATTTAGATATTTTCATGCATTCAGGATTGATCCTATATACCCCCACCCCTTACCATTACTATTTCCCTCCTCTGGCTCATATTACCCCCCCACCCCGCTTCTGATATTCCCAGAAAAGCTCTTATTACTATCATGTTGACTTTCTTTTAAGTATCAACAAAGGACATTTTTCTGATAGTATATGGGAAGGAGTGAGGGGAGTGAATGTCCTCTGTAATTCTTTGACTTGTCTTCCCTTTTCTTACTCAATCTACTTTGGTTCTCTGTATTCATCTGCACATGCAACTCACCATAAATCAAAAAATACTTGAAAAGAAAATTGTATCTGAATTGACCATGTGAAAACTTCTTTTCTTGCCATTATTGCTTCAATGATGCTATTTACAGAGCAGTTTACATTGTGGTAGGTACTATAAATAATCTAGAGATAAGCTAAAATATACAGGATTATATATAAATAGTACACCATTGTAACATTTTCAACAATTGTACACAATTTTTAACATTTACAACCTTTTTAGTTTAACATGTCCATGGATGTATCCAAGGCATCTTGGTCAGAGTCCCTCCTCTATTTGCCCCTTCCCCCGCCAGTACCATCAAGTTTCCTTGTTCCATTTTCACATATGTACATTGAGTATGAGGACTGTATTCTCCCACCATTCCTCTTTCCATTTGTCTGTCTCCTCTTACCATCCCCGCCTCTAGTTGAGACATATATCAGCTTCCTGACATTCTTTTTATTAAACTGCTTGTTAATAATTCAAAGGGATTACCACCTGGTAATTTCCCACTCCTGTGTATACCATGCTTTAGTCAGTTTGACTCTGTGCATATATATTCATTATGCATTTGATTCTATACGTGCTTACATATATGTTTATATTTTATGTCTAACATTTACATAGGAGAAAAAATGTCCTTTTTGTCTTTCTGAGCCTGAATATGCCATTTTTAAAATAGTAGACTGGAGCATATACAAATTTTGATATCTTTTAAAATGTGGGCATAGCTAACAACTCTCGGAATAGGATTTCAGTAGCTCAGGAAATCAGAACTGATAAATGAGATTGTATCAAATTATAAGGACTCTATACAGCAAAGCAGTTACCAGAGTGAAAAGATCACCTATAGAACTGGAGAAAATGTCAGCTATTCATCAGACAGAAAATTCATGTCCAGAATATATAAAGAATTGTGAAAAGCAAACCACATAAAGAACAATTAATCCAGTAAATAAAGGGACAAATGAGCTGAATAGATACGTTTCAGAAGTACAGTTGCCAGTAAAAGCATGAAAGAAAGTTTAACATCTTTAGTCATTGGGGAAATGTGAGAACTACATTGAATATTCATCCCAAGTAGGAGAAAAATGAGGGAAGGGGTAACAAGTTTGACAAGAATTGTAATCATCAAGAACACATGAACAACAAACTGATAAGAATGTGGGACAAGGAATTCTGATTTCACTGTTAGTGGGAATATAACTTATTAAGATTCATTTTTTTTTTTTTGTCGGTTGTGGGGCTTGAACTCTGGGCTTGGGTGCTGTCCCTGTGCTCTTCAGCTCAAGGCGCTTGAGCCACAGCGCCACTTCGAATATAACTTATTCTGCCACTATCGGAAAGTTCTTTTTTGTTGTTGTTGTTGGGCCTGTGTTTAGTGGTGGGGTAGGCTGAAGTCAATTCTCTGTTTACTTTTTGAAAATTTAACTATCTGGTTGATATATATGTTTTCCGATTACAAGAGGAAAATCAGGCAGCCTTCCTACAGTCCATACTTCCTCTCTCTCTCTTTTTTTTTTTTTTTGGTGCTGTCCTGGGGCTTGAACTCAGGCCTGAGTGCTGTCTTTGAGTTTTTGTGTTCAAGGCTAGCACTCTACCACTTGAGCCACTGCTCCACTTCCAGCTTTTTGTGGTTCATTGGAGATAAGAAGAGTCTCATGGACTTTCCTGCCTGGGCTGGCTCTGAAATATGATTCTCAGATCTCAGCCTCCTGAGTAGCTAGGATTACAGGCATGAGTCACCAGCACCTGACTCCTCCAGTCACTCTTTTTTTTTGTCAGTTGTGGGGCTTGAACTCTGGGCCTGGGCTCTGTCCCTCAGCTCTTCAGCTCAAGGCAAGCACTCTATCACTTGAGGAATAGCACCACTTCCAGTTTTCTGGTGCTTTATTGGAGAAAAGAGTGTCACAGACTTTCCTGCCTGGGCTGGCTTTGAATCTTGATCCTCAGATCTTAGCCTCCTGAGTATCTAGAATTATAGGCGTGAGCCACTGGTGCCCAGCTCCTGTCACTCTTATATTCTGTTCTTGCACACTATTTTCATAGCCATCTAATACAGAGCCATCCTCTACTAACTAAAGGAATCATAACTACTACTTTCCATCTAGTCAGCCACCATGTCCTGTAGATTTTTACTTTGTAATAAGCCTTGATTTTACCTCCTCACCCATTCCAACACCAACCTACCTGCCAGTCCAGGCTCTGATTCAAGCCTGACTCTACTAACTGTTCACCTGCCTAATCAATTCATTCTCCACAGTACCATCAATTTTCCTAATGTAGCACCTAACTTGTACCACTTCCGGTTCACAGCACTGCTGGGTTCCTGAGTGCCTGCTGAGTAAGTGCCCATTTTCCATCTGGCATTTCAGCTCACACGGATAGTTCTCTGCTCCCACTAGTTCATTGAAAAACACACTTCAGAGCCCACTGATGGTTCTGGAGGCATGGTGGCAAACAGGACAGCAAGTGTCTCTGCTCTTGTGGACCTTGGATTCTAATGAAGGAGATTGATATTAAGTAGCTTACAACAAAGTCAGTGATGTATTGACAAAGACAGTGAGCCAAAGTCCAGAGATGTGTGAGCAAAATGTAATGAGATGGAATACAGTTTGAGACAAGGTTACAGAAGGAAAGCGCGGGATCTGATGGAGCCTGTGGTCTTGTATATGTGTTAGGAAGTAAATGGCCTTATGGAGAGGGAGGAGGTGATGGGCAGGCTAGCTAGAAAGAAAAATGGGCTCTGTGTGCATGAGAAGGATTGTGGACTTTCTTTTGTGGGCAGTGGGAAACTTAATAGGATGTGGCAGGAAGAGGTCTGAGTTCTAGTCACTGTGCAGTAAAGGCAGGCCTGTGAGCATTAAGAAGCTCTGGTAATAGACAAGGCAAGGGACTACTGTTGATTGGTCTAAGGGAGCAGCACACAGCACTGTGTGTGTGTGTGTGTGTGTGTGTGTGTGTGTGTGTGTTGGTAGACTGGATGAGACTGGTGGTTATTTGGATATCCAGGTAAGGGATCAATAGGATTATCCAAATAAGGGAATACTGGAGGAAGACTAGATCTGGGAAGATACATCTTATGTTTAGCTGTTTATAGGACATTAAATAGTAATATGTGTGTGTGTGTGTGTGTGTGTGTATGTTTATGTTGGCTTGATTTCAGGGCCTCTTGCCCTTGCTTAACCTTTTTTTTCCTTCAAGGATGGTACCATATCACTTGAACCATGCTTCCATTTCTGGCTTTTTTCTGATTGATTGGAGATCAGAGTCTCATGAACTTTTCTTCCCAGGGTTGGCTTTGAAACACAATCCTTAGACTTCAATCTCCTATTTATCTGGGGTTGCAAGTGTGAGCTAAGTGCTTGGTTTAAATAGTATTTTTGCAAAGTTATTTAGCCTTTCAGTGGCCCTTAGTTTTTTTTTAATCTGTGAAATGGGGATAACCACAATACTTCATCAGTCTCCTAAGAGGTCCAAATGAGTTCAGTGTATGTGAATAGCTCAAAAGGTCTGGGCTGTTTTAATGAACTTAGGCCTTTCTTCATACATTCTTAGCAAGCCATGAGTGGTGACAGGCTTGTTTGGGCGAGAAAAAGGGCTTAGTTCTATGTACTGAGGAGAAAATGAAGAAGAGGAGCAAACCAAAGTGCCTGAGACTCAGTGGGACAAAGGAAGAGAGGAAGTCAGAAGCAAAGACAAGTGAGTGCTTTGAGGAAGAGGCTATTAGCAGCGGTGTTGAAGACTAACAATGCCTGCAGGCTAAGGCTGACAGATGTTCTTCTGATCCAGCAAGTCACTGAAAACTTTTTCTAAGTTTAAGATGACATAGTAGAATTTGAGGCTAACTGAACTGTAAGAGGCAGATGCTCAGCAAGAATAAATTATTTGAGAAATTTGGCCTTTTAGGGAAGAAAACATCAGCCAAGAACCCAGCTTTATCTCCTGTCCTAATGGGGGGAATCTAACAAGTGCCAGCTCTAACAAGATTAATCTTTCTGCTTGCTTGGGTGTTACCCTTAGTGCGTGGGGGCAGTTCACTTCAGGAGTCTTCTGTTTTGGCATGGGTCTAGCAGGAATAGGAAGAGACCGGTTAATGGGGTTGCTGTATGCTTCATTGTTCTTGAGCAGTGGCCACCTCAAGATGTCACTATACGAGGAAGGGGCCAGAGAACATGCAGACTATATGCAGAGCATGTGCTAGAACTCTGACTTCCCAGATCATGGAGAGGACACTCTGCCTCTCGACTCAGATGTTACGAGCCTGAGGACTGAACAACAGTCCACCTATCTATCAGTCCACCTTTTGTATCTCAAATCTACATAGTGAGGAGATACTTAGAAAAATAATGGAGAGATACTGGACAATCCATTCTCAGACTGGTATGCTCATGGGTGTGGGATGGTTATGGCAGTTCTAAGCATCCTCTTCAGATGTGACAAATGACGAACTGATTTTTTCCCTGGGTGTTTTCTATTAATTAGAAACCTTTCTCTGAAGAATTCCATTTTCTTATACATCTTGTTGACTAAGGGTATGGCCTGCCCATCAACTCACTGGCAAGAGAAATGAGACCATTATAATGGACTTAAATCACTCCTAACTCAGTGCCTGAGTCTGGGACTGTTCCTACTACTTATGAATGGCTTGTAGAAAAGTTTTTTTTTTGAGTGTAACTTGAGATGGATTCGAGATAATCAGCCAGTGGAGTCTATCACACTTTTACAAAGGACTTTCATTAAACTGGTATTAACCACTCTGTCCCCAGTATGATCATGATGAATGAAGGAAAGAATGGCCATTTTTGCCTTGAGAATAAAAAATCTTTTGGGCTGTTATTTTCTTGGAATCTGATCTCAAGTTTCAGTCCTTTCTATTTTCTTGGAACATCCAGAAAAATCCTAGAATCAGTGGGTTGAAAGGGAGCATGCATGATCTGTCACCCTGCCCAGGGTTACATGGCACTTCATTCAAATGCTTTCCAAATTGGTTTTATTGCCTCTTTAATTTTCTCCTGAAAAAAAAAAACTCAAGTGAGGGAAAGCAATAACCTCAGTTTCTAAGTTTAAAAAAAAATCTTAGAATAAGTATTTATTATTTTCTTAAACTTACTTATTTGCACTTTTTTTCTCATGAAATAAAGCCTATTGTCTTTTGAAATAATTTCCTTCTTTCTTTTCCTTTCTTTTTTCTGTCTTTCTTTCTTTCTTTTTTGTCAATCATGGGGTTTGAACTCTGGGCCTGGGTGCTGTCCCTCACCTCTTCAGCTCAAGGTTAGCACTCTACCGCTTGAGCCACAGCAGCACTTCTGGTTTTCTGGTGGTTAATTGGAGATAAAAGTCTTATGGACTTTTCTGCCCAGGCTGGCTTTGAACCGTGATCCTCAGATCTCAGCCTCCTGAGCAGCTAGGATTACAGGCATGAGCCACCAGCAGCTGGCTGTATTTTGGAATAATTTTCTAAGAGACAGAATTCCTATTTCTTTTACAGGGGTATTTCTAACAACCCCAGAGCAGAGCCCACACCTTGTGGATCATGGTCTATCTCCGTGGCTAGAGGATGCCAAGTTTCTGTGATGGGAGTGTAGCCTTACGTGGTGAGGTGTGCATCAGGCACCCCTGAAATGAATGTTAGAGTTACAACATACAAAAGACAGTAGCATTTTATAAATCAATAAGGAACTTGCTAAAAAAAGGAGAAGAAGGCTGGGATGTAGCTCAGTGGCAAAGCGCTTGCCTAGCAAGTGCAACGTCCTGGGTTCGGTCCCCAGTACCAAAAAACAAAAGACAAAAAAAAAAAAAGGAGAAGAAGCCAAGAAAGCAATCCTAATGACCATATGGTATTTAGGAATGAGTTTAAGGAAGTGACAAGTGTCTACAATAAAAATGACAAAACATGGGTGAAAGAAAGGATATACTAGAAGGTAGACAGACATCCTATGTTCATGGATTGGCAGAATTAATATTGTGAAAACAGTCATATTGTCTAAGTGAGCTACAGATTCAATGCATCCCCAACAAAATTCCAATGACATTCTTCACAGAACTGGGAAAATATTCTTAAAATTAATATATAATATGATTTTTTTCCATGAGTTACTTTTGATATTATTTTCATATACAGATAAAGTGTTTTGATTTTCAAAAAGTAACCTTTGGTTAATTAAAATAATATCTTCTTAGCCAGTCACTGGTGACTCACTTCTACTCAGGAGGCTGAAACCTGTAAGATCACAGCTCAAGACAAAAATAAAGTTAATCAGATTCCATCTTCAAATTGACCAGCAAAAAGCTATCCTGGAAGTGTGGCTGAAGTGGTAGAGCACCAGCCAAGCAAGCGAGTGGAATGTATTCTTGAGTTCAAATAAGTACCACTAATTATGTAATATGATTTTTTAAATGTTTAAACAGCCTATTTAGAACTATAGCAATCAGCTGGGTGCGGGTTGCTCACACCTGTAATCCTAGCTACTATGTAGCTGAGATATGAGGATTGTGGTTCAAAGCCAACCCAGGCAATAAAGTCTGGGAGACTCTTATTTCCAATTGAATCACAAAAAGCTGGAAGCAGAGATGTGGCTCAAGTGGTAGAGCACTAGCCTGGAGCACAATAACTCAGGGACAGTGCCCAGGCTCAGAGTTCTAGAATCAGCAAAAAACAAAACAGAATAACAAAACACAACTCCCCCCCCCAAACAAAACGACTAATCCCTTCCCCCAAAAACTGCAGCAACCACGCCACACCCATGAGCAACAAGCAATTTAGCCAAACTAACAAAAAAAGGGCAGAAGGTGAAGCCTCACGTTGATAAACTTAGAAATGAGAAAGAGGACATTGCAACACAGACCAAAGAAATCTAGAGGAGATTTTATCTCATCCCCAGTTTACTACTAGGTGTTTTTTTTTTTTTAGGCCATGGTAAATGGGATTGCATTCCTGATTTCTTCCTCAGCAAGTTTGGTATTGGTGTCTAGACAAGCTACTGATTTTTGCATGTTAATTTTGCATCCTGTGATTTTTTTTCTTTAAACTGCTGATCAGATCTAAGAGTCTTGTGGTAGAGGGTTTCTTTTTCTTTAGACAAAATTTATTTAGCTAAGAGTTTTGGTGGCTGAAAGTCTAAGAGTGGGAAGCCCCTCAGGTGAGGATCTTTTGGCTACATGGCAGTATGGCAGGTAACACTGTGGTGGGAACCTGTGAGAGGAGTGATCCCAGAGAGCAGAGGCGGGGCCTAGTCTTGCTCTTTGTACAATGTCCTCTTGCAGGCACGAACTCTATCTGCAAGACCACCACAACTGCCTCCAAGGGCAGCACACCCAATGACCTGAGCATCTTCCACCAGGCCCCACTTCTCACATAACTGCACTGGGGCCCACACTTAAGACACTTGAAAATGTGAGGGATGAACCACATTGAGCCTATAGAAACTATCATATAAAATCGACCTACAATTTCTACTGAACCAAATGACAGTCTTCACCATTCCTACATGAAACCTTTAAATGCCCTAACTAAACCATTATTCCTATCATGTGTTTACTGTTCAGAATAAAATCTATTGTAGATGCTTGTTTTGTTTTTGAAAATATGGCTTCATGCCCTGGAACATTATTAGATTTTCCTTGCAGGAAGTTTCTTTTGTTAACACTCATTTAGTTGTTACAGTCTCATTCTTTTAATTCTTCACTGCTCACTGTCAGATTCACTCATCTGCTACTCTAATTTCATTTCCCTAAGATGGAATAGTCACAGAGGTTTTTTTGGTTATTCTGACAATGCACAATAATATTTCTCCTGGATATAGAGTTCTTGGATAATAGTTCTTTTCTCTCTCACATTACTAATCCTTCCTACATTCCAGAGTTGTAGATGATATAGATGGATGACTGTCCTCCTTCTCTTCCTCCTCTTCCTCCTCTTCTTCTTCCTTTCTTCCCTCTCCTCTCTTCTTCCTCTTTCCTTTCTTTCCTGCCTCCTGCTCCTTTCTTTCCCCTTCATCCTTCCCCCTTTCAGTCAGTCTGTCTGTCTCTCAGAATAAGGAGAGCAACAGACTTCCAGGAGCACTGATTTGTACAAGTGAGATACTGAGATATTGGAAAATGGTCTCAGGTGTTTTTTGTAGCTGGTCTCTAGGCTCTGATTCCAAGTAGAGGGCAAGAATTACCTTGACACTGCCAGATTCCTCTGTCCAACCTAGCCCAGACTAAGATCATGTTCTGATTCTGCAGGCTTGTCTGCCAGCTGTGGGAAACACTCAACTTAGTAAAAGGATCTTGAGCTGGTGTGCTCAAGGAGGAACTAATATTATATTTCAAACTCCTCAGGTGTTTAGGAGAACAGCTAGAATTGGAGGAGGTAGCAAGGTATTTATGGCATGAAATCAGAAAAGACATAGACTAGTTATCCTGCATGGAGATGTTTTATTTTTGAGTCATGGTAAATAAGATAGTTGGAATAAAACTTGATCCTAATTCATAGATACTGAATTTGGTCTGAAGTGACTTAATATCAGTGAACATTAGATTTTTCATATTTAAAATAGATATTTAAATGATCAATTATGAAGTTTATATAACATAATGTAAAAAAAAGATGCCACAAGTTATCTAATGCATGTCTTAATAAATGACAGTAGTTCTTGCTTCGAACAGTTCATCTACAGGTATAATAATTATGTACCATCTAGATACTATGACACATATTTGACTGTACTCTCATTTAAAATATCCTTATAATTATTTTAAAATGCTCATATTCTTTTATTATTACTATTATTTTTATATTCACATTAAATTGTATATAATAAGGAGTTTCAGCATGGTATTCAGCAAAGTATAGGATAGTATTATTTGAGAATGAGAATAATTTGACATCTTCCTTTCTTATTTGTATCCCTTCTCTTTGTCTTACTACATTGCTCTGGCTAGGAATCCAAGCATAATTTTGAATAAGAATGTTGCAAGTATACCTATCAAAATTCCAACCTCATTCTTCAAGGAAGAGGCAATCCAAAAATTCATATGGAACAATAAAAGACCCTGAATAGCAAAAACGCTCCTCAACGGAAAGAACACTGCTGGAGGAATATCAATACCAAATTTCAAACTCTACTATAAAGCCATAGTAATCAAAACAGCTTGGTATTGGCATAAG
>NW_012267233.1:14759020-14761037 GCF_000151885.1 Dipodomys ordii | reverse complement strand
ACGCATTATCCTGCCCATGTAATTGTAACCCCTCTGTACAGTATGTTCACAAATAAAATAAAATAAAATAAAAAAAACAATGTTGCAAGTGTTCTTGTTTCTGTTTGTAGAGGAAATTCTTGCTTCCAGTTTTTCCTGTTTCAGAGTAATAATACTGGATATAAGTGTGTTTTATATACCTTTTGTCCTTTTATTCCTATATTCCTTCTGTTACTAATACTTTTCCAATCTCAGTTTCTTCAGGGATTTCCAACATGAAGGGATGATAACTTCTGTCAAAGGATTGTTTTTTTTTCCAGCATCTCTTGAGATAACCATGTGATTCTTTTAATATTCTGTCATGGCATAAAATATTTTTAATGTGTTGCTGAATTTGGTATGCAATTACAATATTCTATTGAGGATTTTTTTCATCTATATTCTTCAGTTATAAAAAATTTTGGCCTAATAGTTTTTTCTCTTTTATTGTATCTTTCTCTGGTTTCAGTGTCAGTGTAACATTGATTGAAGGCATTTGGGAGTATTCCTTCTCTTTGTACTTTATGAGACAGTGTGAGGAACATTGATGTTAGTTGGGTGAATCTGACTGGTCCGGGGCTTGAGTTTATTGGAAGACTCCATAGGTACATGTATGATTGTTTTATTTTCTTGATACATTGTTTCTTTTATCAATATGAGATAGTCTTTTTCTCTTCTGACTAACTTTGTCTTGAATTCTACTTTGTCAGTGATGAGTATAGTGATTCATTAAAAAAAATTAGAGATAGCCAGGTACCAATGGCTCATGCCTATAATCCTAGATACTCAGGAGACTGGAATTTGAGGATCTTGGGTTGAAATCAGCCTGGGTAGGAAAAGCCATGAGGCTTACATCTAATTAACCTCCAAAAAGCTGGAAGTAGAGCTGTGGCTCAAGTGGTAGAACTCTAGCCTTGAACAGAAAAGCTCAGGGGCATTGTGTAGGTCATGAGCTCAAGCCCTAAGAGTAAAATACACACACACACACACACACACACACACACACACACACACACACTACACACACAAATTAGAAATAATCTTTTATTTTTATAAAAGAAGTATAAGTTCATTGTAGAAAACCAGGAAGAAAAATAACTCGTTAGAAAAACATCTTATTTCTCCCATTCAGTAATCAATTCTATTAAAAGTGTAGTATATATCCTTTATATATATATGTATATATACTCTATATATACATTTTCTACCAAAATGAGAATATTGTACATAATATTTTGGAACTGCTTCTTAGTGAGTCATGCCATTCCATGTCAGTAAGATTTCATTTGATGCCCACACACACACACAATTCCCTCTGTTTTTCCCCAAATGTCCTATAAATCTTACTTGTTCAGATCTGGATATAATTGCATTCCACATGTAACACTGTAAGTCCCTTCTCATGTAGATTAGTATTCTTTTCTAGGGAGCACATTTTGTTTCCTGCTTTATCCCCAATGCCTTTAATAGTTTCCTGGTACATAATAGTAACTCAATAATAATTAATTTATAAAAAACCTTGGATACTGGAAGATTTACCCTAGAATTTATCTCCTCGACTCATTGCCTTTAATGTCCATTGTTTTTAGTGCCAGTCTTGGGGCTTGAAATTAAGGGCCTGGGAGATGTGACTGAGCTTTTTTTTTGCTCAAGGCTAACATTGTACTACTTGAGTCCCAGCAACACGTGAGTGTCTGCCTGGGCTAGCTTTGAACTATTATTTTCAGAAATCAGCCTCCTGAGTGGCTAGGTTTGCAGGTGTGAGCCACTAGTGCCTGGCCCTTTTATCTCCATTTTGTAAAAATGAAGATAAAAATAAAAAAGTGAAGTGTCAGAAACAATCGTATGAAAGGAAAAAACATTTGAATACATATCTTAGGGTTCGTTTCCCTAACATCAACTTAACTGACCTTTTCTGCTTGACTCAGACATATACTAGATATTGCAAATAAGGGAAACCATGGGACCTATGTTTCTTTGGGCCTGGCTTACTTCACTT
>NW_012267233.1:14710140-14758765 GCF_000151885.1 Dipodomys ordii | reverse complement strand
AGGCTACAATGCTTGATAAGAAATGTACTCATTATCTTGCCCATGTAATTGTAACCCCTCTGTACAGTATTTTCACAATAAAAAAAAGCATATAAAAAAAGTGAGGTGTCTTCTCAAGATGACACAGCAAACACATGGTAATTGCTTTCATTCCTCCTTTTAGTTTATGAAGCCAGGAGTCACAACATCTTCTTTAAATGCCAGCTTGTTAATACTTGGGATTTATGAACCAAAAAACAAAAGAGAGGATATTATATAGGTATTTGTATAGTGAGAAAAAGCATATGCCCATACATTAGCTCCTCCACGTGTTCAGTAAGTTGGCCAAACATATTCACAAAATGACCTCAGGGTTCCAAGTGCAGTGTGAGAGAGAAAGCACCAATACATAGACACCCCTCACTCCAACCTTTGGTATTGTAAATGTGCCATTGGCTCAGGCAAATGACATGGCTTAGTCCAGCTTCAGAGGATGGAGGGAATCCTCTCTGCCTTCTGATAGCTCTGAAGGGGAGGAGCTGTATGATGCTATGGTTTGTTTTGGTCAGTCTAGCACTTCCGAGACATTTGGGAGTGCCACCATGCTAAGCAACCCTGTAGAAAGTGGAGACTCATGAATGGGACTCAAGGGAAAGTCTAGTGCCCGTGTTGCCACATTTTTGCTGTGCGACCTTAGAAACATCACTCATCTCCTCGCCCCATCTCAGATGTGGGAACTGAAGCCCAGAAAAATGGTTTCATTTCTAAGGTCCCATCCAATTTTATCTTTTTTATTTCCCCAGCAAAGGAGTCAAGTTCAAAGCACCCATTATGCTAACTCAAAACATACTGGAGTGTGTTGTTTTATAGTGCTGTAGGGGCTCTTCCTGACCAGCCAAACCCTGAGGCAAGACTCAGAGCAAACCCCATGGGGTGCCAGGGCCAAGGGCACTGCCAGGGCAGTGCTGTGCCAGCCCAGCTGTGGCCACTTCCAGCTCCTTTCAAGTTTAACTTGAGTGAGTGGGAGGTGGGAATCCACTTTTATTTCTGGTCTGCTTCCTGCCGATTGTGATTCTTCCGTTAAGGCTCTGTGCAAGTTGAATCTCACCTCCACTCTTCTCTGCTGGGCCAACTTCTCCTTTGATAGGTGTTTTCTTTTGTGGGGGTGGTGGATGCAGCCACATTTTCCAAATACAAACAAGCTGGAAGGGAAGGGGTCCTTGGGAATATTAGTGTTTGGAGTCTTGCCCCAGAACTCTGTGGAGCCCTCAGCCTCCGTTGGATTGCTCCATTCTGCTTCTCCTCACTTTGCCAGCACCTCTTACCAGTCAGAGAGAAGAGGATGTCAGTGGAAAGGATTCCGTGTTTTAAGAAACTTAAGGAACCTCCTTGGGGGTGGGGGGACGACGGGGCGGGAGGTTGGAGCAGAATTGTGAATTTTGTCTTTCACTTCTAGAAAACAATGATAATGACTGGAGGTTGTATGGCTGTTTATTTGCCCTTACCTCTTTTATTCACACCGGTCCTCCACAGAGATTCATCCTGGAAGGTTCTGAACAGAGTGCTCTGGGTAGCCTCTTTCTCTCTGTCTCTCCATGTTTCCTTATAGACAGAACCACCAGCAGAGAAAGTGCTGGAAGGAAAAGGAACCACAGAAATGCAGCCCCATCCCTAAAGTGGGAGAGGCTTTTCTATGACCAGAGTGGAACATCTAGTTGGTAGAGTTGGGTTAAGATCCTGAGAGCTCCTTGAATCCTGCTTGTAGCAGTGCTTTAATCCCTCTACCCCAATACCCATCCCACAAACGGCCAGCCCTGCACCCTGCATGGATCTTATCGGCAAGGGATCTCAAAGGCCCAGAGCTTGTGAAGTGGGCTTAATTATCTGCTTAAAAATAATGCTAACAATTTTGGTGGGGGCCACCAACCTGACGTACAAACAAGAACTTTTGGGTAAGCTGGGAGTTGTAGCTCAGTGGTAGAGTACTTGCTTGACATTTATAGGGCTCACAGTTTAATCCCAGAAAAGAAAACAGACACAAAATAAAGTGAAACAGCACCATCTTTCATTCTCATATGGCTTCTTCTGGCAATCAAAATTGGAAACCATTAACTGGCAAGCCTTTTTGAAGCTGTGAAGGTGTCCAGCAGGGAGCCTGCCTAGTTTGAGGTAGTTTCTTGGACAATAAAAAAAATTAAGCAAGGTTATCAGATTTCCAACTAAGTTTAATGTTGAATGAATGTGCCAGGACAAGATAAAATAGTGACCACAGAAAGTGAGATTGCAATTGTGATGTACAATTCCCTTTATTGATAGTAATTAGGGACAGGCAAATTTCCTGTCAATCAGGAAAGGATTTAGGATGGAAGATATGAAAGGCAATTTAAAGAGTAGGTAAATATGGATAATTGACCAAAGGAAATGGCGCTCAATTGAATCAGCACAATTGAATCAGCCAAGGACATAAATCAGCAAAGAGGGACAAACATTTGTAGGATGCTTTTTTGATATACAATTTATACCATGGAATACAGAAGCAGGGAGAGGACACAATCAACCAGGACTCTGACTCCGATAAGACAAGAACATTTTCCTTTGGGTAGATTTGGAATAAGGACCATGAGATGGACTTTCTTGGAGGCATTTCATCCAACCACTGATTATGATGTTTCCTCAGTGGCCACGTGGAAAGATTAGAAATAACTTGTGTAACCAATAGATCCTAGGCTTTATTAGTCTGTGTCCTGCAAATAAGAGTGCACTTTCTCTTATTATCCCAATTAATTTTCTAGAGTACCCATTGGCCTAATTACAGGAAATTGGTTTTTCTCAATAGTTGCCCAGCTAATTCTAAGATCACTTCCTTATTGCATAATTAAAAGGGCTCACCAAGTTTCTGCTCTCAGAACAAAGGGATAGACTGCTTTACAGGCAAATTCTGGGTTGCATCCAGAAGGCAGCAACTGTCATTACTCTCAGAAGGGAGAGTAAAGCTTTTTAAAGCTTTCAAGAAAGACAAGTTGGTCTCTGCAAATACCTTGTTGCAATGCACACAGTCTTATCCTTTATCAAGGGCCTGCATCGGACTAGACAGGTGCTGTACTAGATGAGATGTATGCTTAACTATATGAGAGTCTCAACCACGTCTGAAAACAGCCCAGAGTTTGTCTCTTAGAAGAATGACTGGCTTGTTGGCCCTATTATGCAAAGTCATTCAAGGCCCTAGGTCCTATCTTTGGACTACTGTTCTTGCTCACACACTCCATGGTGGCTCACTGCCACATCATATGCCAGCCAGAGAGGAGGAAAAAAGGGGAAAAAGAGACAGTGTAAAAGCCTGCATGTTGAACCTATAAGGTTTTTCTGTAAGTGGGTATGGGTTAAGAAAGATAAAGCATAAACAGCTGAAAAGCAATAGGTTTTGCATAGGCATGTAACATACATACATACATACATATATATATATATGTATATATATATTCCCCATTTGATATTGTTCTTCAGGGATCTGCTTGTTTCTTTGCTGGTTTAATTAAGTAGTGCCTTCTTGACCTAACCACTTCCTTTAGTGAGCACAAAAGCGAAGTCAATTTATCCTATAACTCTTAGCAACTTCTGATATTGTGCTTGCAAATGATCTTAGAAATGTTTCCTATTATTTTTGACTTCCACTGGTGTAATTGAGAGTCAATAAAGTGAGAAACAATTTTAACAAACAACTTCAATTTGGCAAAGTATGCTTAACTTACTAAGGTTAGGAGAAACAGGACAGGCGATTAAAACCAATGTCATTTAAACACAAACATCTAAAGAACCACTTTCATGGGGGTAGTGATGGTATTTTACTCAATTTTGCACTCCCAGTGACTTATACAATACATGCTACATAATAGGTGCTCAGTAAACATTTCAGTGGTTGTTCATTGCATTGATAGATTACTTGACAAAGAATAAGCCAACACATCTTAGAGTAAGCAGTCTAGACCCACTAGGCTAACCTAGAGGTTTCTGGTGCCAGCAATCAGAGATCAAGACTATAAGATGGTTACAATTCTGTTTTCTTATGCTGACGTACCAGGCTTAGGAATCAAAGCATGTTGTTCAGTAATAAGTCAGGTGGAACTAGACTCAATTCCTTGCCTAAATAATAACAATAACAACAAACAGATCAAAAAGCCCTTCAAGGATTTGAAAAAGTAAACCTTTTCTTTAGAGTCACTTACACAAAAGAATCATGACTTTAAGATAAGTTTTACATATTAATATTTTTAATTTTGGAGGTAAAGATTTCACATCTGGAAACAAAGGAAAAACAATGAATTTTATCCTCTGGGGATAAGTGACACCCCATAGGAAGGAACAGACCAAGAGTACTGGTTAATTAAGTGTAGGTATAGCACAGCAGAATATTCACAGCAAGGAATGAGGCCAAATGACAAAATAAAGACTTCCCAAAATGATGAGGACCTAAGTTTTTGCATCTCCATGGTGACAGAAGATACAATATTTCTACCTTTATTTACCTTTCTATTCAACCAAAAAAAAAAGCATGGCATTTTCCATGACAACACCTACATCATATATGAATGTATCACTTCAGATACACGTGTGGCCCTCGGCCCTAAAAAAAACAAACACATACCACGACGCGAGCGTCATGTGAAGCCACTACTCATTTTACAGTGTTTTGATGGAAAAATATATCCCGCTGGACTTTGACATCTTTTCTCTCGAAGATTGTTTTCAGTGGCAGAAACCCCAGTGTCACTCTGCTACTTGCTCAGCCTCCAAATGCACAGGGAGAGTGACGAAGATATGTCATTGCATGTGAATGCAGGAGGAAGTTCAGGGTGAGTGTCAGGGATAGGACAGGTCAGAGGGCTCCAGTGCTTGCAGGGAGAAGGCGACCCTGCACCTACCCGTGCCTGACCCTACTGTACTGGGGAGCAAAGTCATTCATATCCACAGAAGGACCCGAAAGCCTTGAAAGGATTTTTTTTTCACCTAAAATATTTCATTCCCCAGTTTGCATTGAGGGATGAAATTTGGGCAGTCACATCTTCCAATATAATTATCTAGAGGAATAATACTTTTATGCCCAAGTAGCCAGGTAACCTTGGCTCCTGTAAGTTGATGCACTACCCGATCAGGCCTTGTGAAAATTGTCCCTTGCCAGTCCCTCACAAGGGACTGAAAAGAAAAGGTGTTTGGGAATTGAATGCTGCTGGAATAGATGGCTTTGTCATTTGAGGATCTTGGAAGAGTTGGACACTGAGTGGTTGAGAGATGGGGGAGGGAGGGTCAAGGTACAAAAGGTTGAGGGATCAGGAGAAAGAACAAATGAGAAATATTTTTTTTATTGTGAAAATACCATACAGAGGGGTTACAATTACACCGGCAAGGTAATGAGAACATTTCTTTTTTTTTTTTTTTGGGGTCCGGTCATGGGGCCTGAACTCTGGGCCTGGGCGCTGTCCCTCAGCTCTTCAGCTCAAGGCTAGTGCTCTACCACTTGAGCCACAGCGCCACTTCTGGCTTTTTTTTTCTTATGTGGTGCTGAGGAATCGAACCCAGGGCCTCCAGCATGCAAGGCAAGTGCTCTACCACTGAGCCAACTTCCCAGCCCGAGAACATTTCTTATCAAGCATTGTTGCCTCCTCCTTAGTTTCCCCTTCTCATCCAAAATGAGAAATATTGATTGCATTGCCTTATGAACATACATAGCAGTCTTTAAAAATAAACTTCAGAGTTTGTCCCTGGTGTCTTAGGTTTTTGGTTTTCTAATGTCTCTTGCTGTTGGCTTGACATGGAAATCTGGGGGTTAGCTGAGAAATGAAGGTTCTGCACTGGGTTGTGGAGTATTGATCCCATCTTCTCCTGGGCCCATCAAGATACCATCTTTTACTGAACCTTGTTGGGGTGATCATTGCCTTACATGTGAGGGCAAATGTCCTTTGTCTCCCAACATTTTCCATTCTTATTTTATTTGGTACTTTTTAAAATTAAATATATATTTTAATTAAATATATATTTTAATTAAATATATATTTTTATATATTTATATTAAAAAATATATATATACACACACACACACAGAGGGGTTACAGTTACCTGAGCAAAGTAATGAGTCCATTTCCTATTGAGCGTTGTTACACCCTTCTTTGTTTTTCCCCTACCATCCCTTTTCTCCCCACCTCTCCAACTCCTCTCCCCCCAGTTGAAAAGTTCGTTTTCAACATAGTGTCTTGTACATCTCATTGTTACAATGGGCCATCCTGTGTCTTTATTTCAGCATTTTGTTATTTTTCTTTCCCTCCCCAAATGAGAAACAAGTATATATAAGAAGCAGGACACCAGAATCAAATACAGTGACAAAAGGGGTTATACCATGGGGGAAGAACATACAAAGAAACAAAAAAAGTCATGCAGTACATTATAAGTACATTAAAAACAATAACAAGAAAGATAAAATCTCTTGTGTCCCTATCTTGGGGTTCATTTCAGTTAGCATCAGGTTATATGGTCACATGTACATAGCTTTTGGCCTCTTCTGCTTTGGTACTTCTCACCACTTTTATTTTCATTTTTATGGCTCCTGTGTTCACATGCTTCCAAGCCTGATAATCATGTGGAAAGGTCCTAGAGCCCTATCTGAGAGCAGGGCTCTCTTGCCAGCTGGGAGTAGAACTGAGAGGCAGGTGCTTCTGGCTGTCTGGTCACATTTGTCTGGCAAGGCTCTGCTGCAGTGATGAGCATGCTCCCCATCTCAGCAGGTCAACATCAAAAGGTTTATTTTTAGTTTAAGTGAAGCCTGGTGGCTCCCTCGAGCATCTTCCTTCTACGTCTCACTTCAGAGGTGAGGCACTGCTTGATGTCGTAGACCACTTTAGGAAATGGAAGCTAGAGTTGGAAGGTCATGCTGGTGCTTCCCTATTTTAGCCCAGAAGTGATTAGAATCAACGTTCACTTATAGCCCATTGGCCAGACTGGCTGCTAGCTCCCCCGACCACTCAGGGGGCTGGAGCACATGAATCCCCAGGAGCAGTAAAATCCTTCTTCCCATTCTCATGATGTCTGGTAACCAATCTTGTCATTCCAAGAATAAAATAGGTTACTTAAGGTGCAGGTAAAGTCCCTTTCAATGAGTGGACCATTTGCAAGGCAAGTGAGGGGTCATCTAGTTATGTGAGTGAGCCTTTGATGGGGTTCCCTCAAGTGATTAATTGATACACTTAATGCATATGAGCAGGAGAGAACAATTTTATCAATCCTTGTTTTTTATTATTAGCATAATTCCTCTTTAATTTTGGCTTTCAAGTAGGATGTCTCCGTTGCTGTCTAGCCATGGAGGGTGGGGTAAAGGTGAGGCCATGTACGTCGAGGGTATCTTACGTGAGATAGAACCTTTTCCTCTGAGCTTCTGGAAGGAGGGGAAATGTCTTTCTAGTGCTTGGTGGGCTTGGTGGCACTGAATGTCAGTCTTGGATTGCTGGTGTAATTGTCTCTGCAGAAGACTGGTTCTAGTAATCCCTTGTGAATCCATGGATAATCAAAACTCACACAAAATGTCAGAATACTTGCTACCTGATCTGCTGTATAGCCTATGTGTATCTTCCTGTATCTTCAAACCATCTCTAGATTACCTTTAATCCATAACATCCTGTAAATATTACATGAAGAGCTGTTGTTCTGTATTGTTTAGGGAAAAATGACAAGAGGAAAGATCTGTACATGCTTTAGTGCAGATGCTATTTTTGTTTGTTTTTGGTGTTGGTTATAGAAAGCAGGGCTTTATGTGTGCAACCCCATGTGCCGTCACTGAGCTTCACCCTCCGCTGTCAGTTCTGTTTGCTCTGCTAGGGGCTGTGTTCTCAGATGAAGAATTCATGACCGCAGAGGGACTGTAGTCATTCTCATGGGTCTAAGTTTATTTCGTAGACTTACAGTTTTTGTCTAAGCAAGTATCACCACGAGATCAAAACTCTTAACAATTTAACTGTAGACTTTTGTGCATTTTGGTTTTGTTCATGGAGAATGCTTTACATTTGTTAAGATCTGGCTTAAGAGAAACCCATTTTTTTTATCAGAATAAGATGCAAACTTGGAAAGAACCCAGGCAAGTAGTATTAGCTGTTTGAGGTAGAGACATACTGTTGGTTCTTCCTTGTAGGAAACATAGCACCAGGATTGTTACTAGCTGTGGTCTATTGAAGTCTAACAGCTCATGGTGGGGAGAGCAATCCTCAGGTGCCAATTTCTATTGCTATCAGTTTACTTTACAGTGGGGATAAACCAGATGAGAAACCACAAAATTTTAGCATCTCTTCTGACTTAGCTCAGGGCTGTTGTATACTTGGACTAGAAGTTTATCCACTGCTAGCATCACCCTTCCCTAGATAGGACATGCTCTTGAAAACCACTGTCTCCTTTTAGTTCAACTTCAGTGCCAATCTAACCCCTTCTTTCATGCAAACCACACAATAGCTACTATGGGATTGCTCCACGGAGGTGATTGTTTTGCTGTGAGAATGATGAGGACTACAATTTAGCTTGGTAGCTGCTTAATAAATATATATATATTTTTTTATCGGTCATGGGGCTTGATCTCTGGGCCTGGGCGCTGTCCCTCAGCTCTTCAGCTCAAGGCAAAGGCTCTACCACTTGAGCCACAGTACCACTTCTGGATTATTGGAGATTAGAGTTTCACTGACTTTCCTGCCCGGGCTGGCTTGAACCGTGATCCTCAGATCTTAGCCTACTGAGTAGCTAGGATTACAGGTGTGAGCCGCTGGCTACAGGCCTAATAAATACTTTTTGAATAAAGAAATAGAAGAAAAGTTGGCTGGCATTTTAAAAGCAATTCCTGGGCTTTGAGCCCCCATCCTCGAGCCACTAAAAAGATAGAGGGCAGTAACACTGAATAGTGACTCAAGCGATTTTATTCACAAAGTCAGGATGGAATGGTTCATTTTTACCTGTATTCGAACGAACCCTACTGGAATCTCCTGATGCTGTTTGCACATAGCAAGACTGTCAAAGAACCTTAGGATCTAGAAGACAGGAATTGGAAAGAAGCAGTAGCTATTAGAAGACAGGAATTGGAAAGAAGCAGTAGCTATATACTCATAGACTAAGCTTGTAAAAAGAGAATATAGCAATAGATGATGCTCATTATGGAAAAAGATTCTTAACATAAAAAGAATCTTAACATAATCACTTTCAGGCTTTTTTGTGGGCCTCTCTCATTTTATCTCACCGTTCTTTTTGCAGTGGTAGAAACTAAAGTCTAGAGAAGGTAGGGGACTCATGCTGACAGTTAGCAAGAAATTCATGGACAAGGATTTGGTCTATTTCAAACTCAGTGTTCATTCTATTTTCCCCTGTGACCTTACCTCTGGAATATGGTTCTTGAACATTTTAGCATCACTCTTTGATGATCTGATGGAAGCTTGTCTCTGCATCTATAGAGTTTTTCTTGTTCTAGGAATTCCTGTAACTCACAATTCTTTGCTCTTCTATTTATTTCCACCATTGACCTTGGGCAAATGTTAGATGTGCCTCTGGGGTTACTCAAAAACTTAATCCCCACTGACAGCCCATTCTGTCTAAGGGTTATAGATCTCAAAAGGCAATTTTCCCATTCTACAGGAGAGTAGAAATGAGCTGAAGAAAGAACAAAGTTATAAAACATCTAGTGTGGTTGAGCTTCAGTCTATTTTAGGGGCATAAGGGGCTTTAAAAATATTGTGTCAATCTTTATTTAATGAAAAGGGTATGCCAGATCAAAATGATGTTATCAGAAAGAAATCACACACAGAGTGTTTATTCTATCATGACTTGAAGATTTCCCTGTATATTTTGTCTTTTCACATTTGATGGCAGGATCTACTTAATTGTTCAGATATTAAGTAATCTGAGTTCTATTTGTCTTAGCTATCTATCACTGCAAATATTTGGACTTTACTGTCCTGGTTTGTTGAGTAGCTCAAATGAGCCATAAATACTTATGGTCTATGGGTACTTAGTTCCAAAACAGAACACGTGAATGTGTACATGCAGATAGGCACAGACAAAGCATGCAAGTATGCACAGTGGAATCTTTAGTAGGCATGGTAGTTACTCTAGCCTTGTTGCTTATAGTATTGAAAACATGGCTGGGGACAGCTGTATTACCTGTGTATGCCAGGGAGACTAATGTCTTTCTGGCAGGAGCAAGTCCAAATAAGTTAATACATCTTTTCCATTTCTAAGTTTTAGGACTTTTTGAAATGCAAACAGTATTCATAGACCAATGAGGGCATGTCAGAGCCACCCTGATCCCAATGACCAGAATGAAAGTTAATTCTTACCTGAAAATTAACGTCCCTGTCTGACTTGTTGTAAGCATTCAAACTCTGGTGTTCACAGTGAAGCAGGAGGAAGAGTATTCTGGAATCATCTGATCTTTACACTGTTGCTTTCAGCACTGGATACTTCAGAGGGCAAAAGAAAACAACACAGCCAGTTAGACCACATATGTATTCTCTCCTCCAGGGATGTATGATTTTGTTCTCTCATAGAGGGGCAGGGTCTTCAGGGCCAAAGAGACTTCGCTGCTGTTCCTGTTTATTTCACAATCTGTCTAACAGCACCATGGAGAACTATCAGGCCCATGAAGATGCTCAGGTAGACATCAGAGGAGGAATATGGCCTTGAGTCCATCTATCTACTCACAAACAGCCATAAGCCTTTATTATTCCCCATCACATAGAACCTATCCTAGGGTCTTCCATTGATTTCAGAAAAAATCCTAAAGGTCTTGAAAGGCATTCAAAGTCACATAATGTGATATGACCTCTAGCTGCTCAGTTCTTTTCTTATTTCCTTTACGTTCTTTGTTGTGTTCCAATATACTTATGTACAATGTTCTTATTTTTGTTCTCAAACATCCCTCAAATTCTCTCTCTCTCTCTCTTAGGATACCTGCACTTGCTCTCCTTTCAACTGGAAATATGCTTGTGTGTGTTTCTTCTTGTCATTCAGGACTCAATTCCAATATTTTCTCTTCACAGTGATCTTGATCACTTGATCCAGTGTTTGTTCCTGGTCAGCCTCTAGACTTTGTTCTTGAGCACGTACCTGCTGTATTGGACATGGGACCTTAGAATTAATGTTTGGTTCCATGTCTTGTTTTGTTGTCACTCATAGGGCTGGAGTCCTTTTTCTCTATGTGGTTGGAAATCTAGAGTAGCAGAGACCTAGCTCTTAGTGTTGGTTGTTTCAGGCCCTTGAACACTGGAAGTTTATGGACTGGTTGTATAGATTCAGAGATTAAAAGTATCATTTATCTCTTTAAAGATTTTCAAGCAGAAAAATTTGATATTCTATAGTTTTATTTGTATGTGTGTGTGTGTGGCTGTCCTAGAGCTTGATCTCAGAGTTCAGACTCTGAGTTCATTCTCTTCCACGTGGGTCATTGGCCCACTTCTGGCTTTTTGGTGGTTAACTGGAGAGACGAATCTCAGGGACTTTCCTAACAGGTCTGGCTTCAAGCTGTAAGCCTCAAATCCTAGCCTCCCGAGTAGCTAGGATGCCCAGTTTTGAAATTCTATAGTTTTATTGTGAGGTAATCACATATGGATTTATCTTTATTTTACAGCTCAAAATTTGGGTCACTTCCTCAATATGCTCTTGATTTTTTTTTTTTTTTTTTGCTGGTCAGGGGCCTGAACTCTGGGCTTGAGCACTGTCCCTCAGCTCTTCAGCTGAAGGCTAGTGCTCTACCACTTGAGCCACAGGGCCACTTCCTGGGTTTTCTGCTGATGTCGTGCTGAGGAATTAAACACAAGGCCTCATGCATGCAAGGCAAGCACTGTACCACTGAGCCACATTCCCAGCCCTCTTGATTTTTTTAAATTCTGAAGAAATCTAGCCTACTACATTTTCAAATATTGCATCTCTGCCATTGATAGAATATGTAACTCTTTTGAGTCTCTGTTCTATATCTCTTCTCTGTGTCTAACAGAGCTGATTATACTCTGGCCTTAAATTGTTCAGCTCTATTTCCTTTTTTTTCTTCCAATTTTTATTTATTTTTGACAACTACAAGCTTACAAGACAGTTAGAAGAACAGTACAAAGAATTGCTTTCAAAGGACTTGGGAGTAAATTCGGGGCTGATGCTACATCCCTTTTAGAGCTGACACTGGGGTGTGTGTTTCCTATCATGAAGGACATTCTCTCATATAACCATGAGGCAGCCATCAAGATCAGAAAGTTCGTACTGCAAACTTGCCACTGGACTCCCTTGCAAGCTCAGCAGTTATTCTGATTGGAGTAAGTTTACTAGGTCAGAACCACAAGTTGCATGTAATTGTTTTATCTCTTTCCTTTCCTTCATTCTACACTGGATACTTATTATTTCCTTGACTTTGATTTCCTTGACTGTTTTAGGAGTTACAGATACTTGGTTGATAGAAAGTCCATCAGTTGGGGCTTACCTCATGCTTCTTCATGATTGTATTTCATTGTATTTCTATTATGCGGTGTTAGCAGGAAACATATGGATGTGGTAGGCGTTCTTCTCATTGTCCAATATCAGGTGGCATGTGACTTCAAATGGTTCCTTTATTTACAATGTTTTCTCAGATTGTCTGTTTAATGAGGGGTCTGTAGGCTTCTCTAGTGTAAAGTTCTTTTTCTTTTTTTCCTGAATAATACATGTTTTGTGGGAGAGGTACTTTGATACCATGAACATATACTATTTTGTATGGAACTTTCATTCAATTATTCATTCATTTATGCTTGCATGAACTTAGGGCTTCCTATTTTACTTAAAAGATTATAATATTGTACTCTCATTTATTTTGATGTCAAAATTATCCCTAATTTAGGCTGGGAGTCTATCCAAATGGTTTCTGGGTTCTTTCCATAGGTCTCCATAATTCTCTGAGGATTTTCTTGCATTCTGGCATACCATAATCCAAATTGATCTTGTACTCTCCCTGGCTCAGTCTTGTACGTTTTTCCAACAGACTCATCTTGTAGTGGAGCATAGGATTCAGAAGCCAATATCAGAGTATGGTCACTGTTCTTGTGATATCTCTGCCCCAAGATCTAACAAGTAATGTGTGTGTGTATGTGTGTGTGTGTGTGTGTGTGTGTGTGTGTGTGTGTGTATAGTGTGTTGCATTCTAGGTGAGTGTACTACCACTGAGCTGTTCCTTTTTTTGATGGCATCTTTTATCTTTCTGAGCATCCTAACATACTGCTGCTGACTACTTCTCCTTCTTTTCTTCCTCCTACTTCTTTTTGTGATTAGAAACTCTTACACAGTTTCTTTCATTTGAAGTGAACTCATGTTCAAATTTGTCAGATCAGTTTCTTGGCATTAGATTTCTGGCATCTGTAACAGTTTTGGTTTGCAGGTTTATTTTAAGCAGGAGCCAAATCTTCTTTTTTTATTATCCAGATATTCTTGTAGTCAATCCATTTTGCTTTTATCTGTGTGATGCCAGGTCTTGAAATTGAACTCTGATGATAAACTTAGCTTGTCATGAAACTTTGTTTCTTTGCTTCCCTCTCCCTTGGCTTGTAACTTTTTATGAAGTTACAATCTTTTTTTTAAGGCAATGCCCTTTTTTTTATTTGTTAGCTCCTTCCATAATTAAGAAGATTGTAGCTTCATGCTGGTCAACACAACAAAAGACTTTTAGTTATTATTTCTCTGTCTTGTTTCTGGCAGTTTCTAAGCTCCAGGGCCTAGACAATCCACAGAAAAAAATCTTGACTTTGGAGTTTTAAAGATACTTTGACTTAGATATGTCTTCTGTTTCTATCCCTTTCTATTTCATCACTGACAGAGCTGTCTTGATTGAGAACATTATTCCATGGTTTTCATTTCTTTATGTCTAAAGCTGTGAACCTTGGCTCTCACTTACTTTGAGGAGACTCCTCTATAATGTTCAGCCACCTGGAGCCTCTTGGTCATGCTGTGGGCTTCTGGAAGATAAAGATGGACAGTCCTTTATTTACGATTACAGGATCATATATACTGAGAGTTCAGAAGATGCTGAGAATTAATATTCTTCTCTTTAAGATGGTGCCAGTCCATATTGAATGTCCCAGATAGGCCTCAGAATGATCTCTTCTCTGGATGTTTTCTTCCTTCCTCCCCAACTGCTGTTTCCAAGGTTTCTTTTTCGCTTTCCCCAGCTTCTGTTTGTTCCTCTCCATGGAGCATGGGGCTGGTGGCCCAGGTAGGGTGATGGGGGTGAGTGAGCTTCAGGCACCCCATTGAGAGGAGAGGTGGTAATGGAGAGGGTGGGGTTACATGTTCTGGGGTCATACTTCTATTTTTTCTTCCTCTGCATTCCAGTAACTGTCTATAGTTGTTGTTGTTATTGTTGTTGTTATTATTTGTGGTACTCAAAGACTTGCTAAGCTTCCACCCTTGCCTTTCTTGATTTTGTTATTTTTTCAGGTAGAGTCTAAAAATTACCTATGTTCATAACCTATGCTTCTAGCATGGCAAGGCTTACAGTAGTAAAACACCATGTCTGGCTTGTTTGTTTAGATGGGGTGGAGGGTCTTATTAATTTTTGTTTTTGCCCAACTTGGCCTCAAATCTCAATTTAAAATTTCAGGAAATAGAAAGACTTGGAAAAAATCATATTAAGTGAAGTAAGCCAGACCTAAAGACATGGTTTCCCTCATTTGTAAAATTAGCATTTGTCTAGGATAATCCTAGCAGATAAGCAGAATAGCTCAATAGCTATGCACATATGACCATATAAGATGTTGCTAAGTCAAATCTGAAATCTCATCTCTTCTGATCTTTGCTTTCTGAAAAGTTGGGGTTACAAGTATGAGCCATTATATCTGACTTACTTTATGATCTAGTTTCCTAAAAGGGGAAGATTTTGCTTCTAGAACCAGAAAGGCAGGGAGAAGGAAAAGAAAATCTCATTGTGCTGTACTTCCACAAAATTAAGTTGAACTCCACTAGTATTACAGAGTATATACCTCTCAAAAACTTTTATTGCCCACGCTATGTTCTTACAGTTATAAATCAAGTCTAAGGTACATCTGGAAACTTCAAACCTATCTTACAATGTAGGATAAAAATAGTTAGCTCCATGACTGCAAGCTTGAGCAAATTGAAGTAGAGTGTAGTGGGACTGAGGAAAGCCAGAGTAAACAAGGAGATCAATCAGATTAAAATACTGCATGTGCGTGTGTGAGAGAGCACAGTGAGATTCCTTTGCACCGTTAGCATACATGGAAAAAATGGACAGGAATGCAAAACAAGTCCTTTTTGGGATGGAGGTACTGGTGGGAGGGGGAGGGGTGAATGGAGAGGGTAGGGTAAAGGAGAGTGAAGGTGGTCAAAAAATACTGTATACACATGTGTAAAAATGTACCTTTAGAGATGTAGCAGGATATACACCCACCATATCAACTAAGGACAAAGAAAGGGAAGAGAAAACTGGGGGTAAAAACTTGGGAACACACGGCAGCTCTGCAGGAAGTCAACCTAAGGAGTCCCAGTGAAAGCGGGATGTGGAGTGGGTGGGGAAAGAGAACACAGAAGAGATGGTTGTTCTAAGCGAGGTTTGCGATACACGTGTCTGAAACATCATGGCAGAACCTCTTGGTGAAATGAATATACACTGTGCTATATAAAATGAAAGAAATGAACACCAGAAGAACGGGATGGGCTCTGTTGTAGGGTGGGGAGGTCCAGTGGGAGGGCGGGGACTACTGGGAAGGATATGTGAGAATGAATATGAGCCAAGCAGTTTGCATGTATGAAAACAGAAACATGGAACCTGATGGAATTGTTTTGGGAAGGGTCCTGATAGTGAGGAGAGTGACAGAAGGGCTGAGATGGAGAGAGAAATGTATGCATGTATGGAAATGTTACAAGGGACTCTCTGTACAACGGATGCACTCTAACAAACAAACAATGACACAATGACTTTGTTGAGACTGGCTTGGGAGAAGGGAAGGGGAAAGGAGAGAGTGATGGAGAAGGTGAGCCTGATAGAGTACAGTGCTTACAGATGTAGGCATGTCAAAAGGAAGTGTCCTTGTACAACTCATTGGTGCTAATAAAAATGTAAAGAAAGGGAAAATCTTCTAATATCCAGGTTTGAATCACGTCAGTACAGATGAAAAAGATTCTCTTCTTTGGCAGGGCAGGTAACGGCAGTCGAAGCAAGGAGCCATCTGTCTGCTCTCATTCCCAAGCTCCTTAGGAGAAAAGGTTTCTGTTAGAGGAATTACTCTTGTTCCAAAGCATTTGGAAAGCTTCCACCAGTAAGTTATATCACCAGAGACTTAGTTCTGGGAGGTATGCAGCAGATAAATGGCCGTTTTCACCCATGACCCTGGCAATTGATCATCTGCTGAAAGGCATGGGGTGGGGGTAGGGTGGGGGGGCACCTGAGAGCCACAGCCATCTTTCTCTGATCAGGAGCTTGCAAGTCCAAAGGCAATAGTGACCTTCAAGACCCCATATCAGGTTTGTGGACTCTTAAAAATAGGGCATATTGCAATGGCACATGGGTGTTTTATAGTCCTATTTATCTAGGTATGACAATATTAATTGAACTGTCAAATTGCTGGGGACTGACTTGGTCCAAATACTTGGAATTACAGAGAAAGAATTTCCCAGAGGATTAAGGCAGCTGGATTCAATGTGGAATGAAACACTCACAGGGGCAGTGCTGTCTGCCTGCCTTTATCTGGTCAGAGATTCCAAGCAGCTCTGGGCTCATGCTTGGAATGATTACACGAAGGAGCCTGGATTTGGAAGAGCTGTCTCAGGCAAGCCTGTTGCATGCACAACAACTTGTTACCTTAAAATACCAGTTCATCCTCAATGAATGTTTCAGGGAAAGTCTGTGCACATCAACTCAAGAGTTGTGTTGGCCAAAGAGTTCAGGTTTGGATTTTATGTACTAAGAGGAGAAAAGGAAAGATTTAAAAATATCTGGTCAGGGGGTTTGAACTCAGGGCCTGGGCACTGTCCCTAAGCTCTTTCATTCAAGGCTAGCACTTTACCACTTTGGCTAGCACTCTACCAGTTTGAGTTATATCTCCATGTCTGGTTTTCTGGTGGTTAATTGGAGATGAGTCTTATGGACTTTCCTGCCCAGACTGGCTTTGTTGTTGTTGTTTTTTCTTATTAGTTTAGTTACCATCAGTTTATTATAAAAGGGAGATATGGAAATTATTTACATGATGAAAGATCTCAGAACTTCCATGGAATGGGCAGCTTCATATGATGCCATTTTAGTGATGGATTCACTCTACATACTTCCCAAGAATGTCACCATCCCTAAATAAGAAATAATCCTCGCCATCTAGAGCTACTTTGGTACCCCCATATTTCACTTTCACACTAACTGGCTGAATCTCTCCACCCTTTCCTTTAGAGCCCGATCCCACAGCCAGTACTGTGGCTTGCAATACTTTTCCTTGAGACTTTTCTGGAAGTATAATGCCTCCTTTGGTTACAGTTTCAGCTGCACTCCTTTCGACCAACACTCGGTCAAACAGCAGAATGAACTTCCTAAATGCTTGTCCAGCCATGACTCTTCATGGTCGCTACTAGGCCTCTGCTACTCAGACGTGACAAAGAATGACCCTTCCTTGCCCTGCCTCCCCCCCCCCCAGATTGGCTTTGAACCATGATTCTCAGATCTCACAGTCTCCTGAGTAGCTAGTATTACAGATGTGAGCCACCAGTGCCCGGTGGCAAAGTCGATTTTATTGGTACATTATCTGAATCTGGATGGTGAATGGTATTAGAACTTGTCACCTGGGAGTGAGAATGAAAGCACTGATTTTAATATGTTCTGTTCATCCAATCATGAATCTGGCACTCAGCATGTTCTCTGTGAGTATACAGCCAGGGTAACTTGGTAAGAAGCAAGAGGGAAATTCACAGTTGGTCTGCTAATAGCAACCTGCACAGGAGCCGCTGAAGATTACATTCATAGTTAGCATCTTATTTATTTATTTAGTTTTTGCAAGGATCATGAAGCCACTTACAGAGTTCATGTTTGAAATTCTTGCCTCAAATTGCTGTTTAAAAAAGGTGCTGTGGCTTGGAATATACACACCTTAGGAAAACATCTTGGAAACTTGGTGTTTTATGATGTAAATGGAACATATTTTTGACTAGTTACAATTTGTATCTTTTCTAACATCATCAAAATAAATCCTACTGGAGCAGGTCTGAGCAGCTGGAAAGGACAAGTGCCCAGGGAGAAAAACGAGGCGATCAGGCCCATAGTGATTCCATGTTAGTTAGAATCCAATTTGCTATTGTTCAAAGGATTAAAAAATGTTTTTGAGACAGTTTCACTATGTAGCCAGATTCATGATTTGTGCCTTTAGCTCCCAAGTGCTGTGATTACAAGTGTGTTCTACTATGCCTGGCTGGATTTTGCATTTTAAACAACAAAACAAACAAGAATCAAGCACAACAAACAAACCTGATGGTGCCTTGCAGGACCCCTGTTAGTTTGAACTTGTACCCATCTCCTCTGTGTTCACAGTGCAGCAAAACCTCATACTCAGCCATGGTCTTCGTACGTGCAGATTTCTAGGGGTGGTAAGAATGATGTGCTAGACGTCTCAAATTTGAATTGTTTTAAAGACTAGCATTTTATTAAAAAATTAAAAAAACACATTATCAAGTCATAATTAATATGTAAAAATGCACATATTTAATGTCTACAACTTAATGAGTAGGCTTCCCTTAAACCAGCACCAGCACCAAGGCTATAAAATATCCATCACCTTTCAAAGTCTCCTACCTGTGATTTCCACTCCTTCATTCATTTTTGTTCTAGTATTGGGATTTGAACTCAGGACTTGGCTTTTTTCCAAGGTTGGCACTCTACTACTTGAGCCACACTTACAGCTTTATGCTGGTTAGTTAGAGCTTAAGAACCTCAGGATTTTTTCTGCCCCAGACTGGCTTTGAACCTCTATCAACAGATCTCAGCCTCCTGAATAGCTATGATTACAGAGTTGAGCCACCAGTGCCTGGCTCATTATGATAATGATGATGATGATGATGATGAATTGTGGTAACAATACCTCTCATTAGTTTTTTTTTCTTTTAGAAAGTTTTAAATGCACACACATTCTACAAAATTATGGCTTGGTAAGTGGTGATATATGGTGTTATATATCGATAGCCTATGTGTTGTGTAAGTACAGTTTTAGAATGTTTACATAATGATAAGATTGCCTAATGATGTGTTTCTCAAAATGTATCCTTGTCTTTAAGTGATGTGTGACTGCATATAATGCAGTGGTGTTAGCTACAGTCACTGTGTTGTGTAGTAGAACTGTAGTATCTGTTTATCTTATAGAACTGAAATGCTGTTCCCTTTGACAATGGCCTTCCCAGGGCCCTTGTGTCCCCTGGCCCCTGCTGCCACTCTCCCTGCTTCTATTAGTTCATCTCTATGAGCCCAAATGATACTTACCTTTTACAGAGATTGATATTTTACCAGTTTTATGCCAGGAAGACGCTAAGGCTTACATTGTTTGCATCTTTCAGGAGAGAGGTAAGCATTCTAATAGCTCTTGTGTATCTCTGAAAAATGGGAGAATATACTTTATTTGCTTTCATCAGAAGAGTGGGTCAAATACCCCAACTGCAATTTCATTTAAGGGTTTAAATTTATTTCCCCATGCCCTCATGCATACCAAATGGCAAACCAATCTCAGCACGTAATCAGTGTCTTTATATATAATTCATGTTTGATATTAAAATATGGATGTATAACAGTCTTGAAGCTCCACAGCCCATCCTTTGTCCCCCCTAACCGTCCCTCCCCCCAACCCTGCCAGCCCTTATTTTGCTCTGGATTTTTGCGATGACCTCTACCCTGCCAGCTTTTTGTGTCTGGCCAGGCCCAAATATGTGTAGCTGAAATATCATGAATTCCAGATGAGTGTGTTCCAAATTTGTGAGCTTATTCTATATGCTTATTAATTCCACTGCCCCACACAGGTGGAAATGTGGTTTTGAGAGATGTTGGACACTGAATTTTCCCCATGCATTGCAAGGATGGAAAAAACATGTGCTAAATAACTCTGAGCTGACCGACTGTAAAAAAATGCTCAATGTAGCGCTCAATAGCTCTTACATTTTTATAATGTCCTGCTTCCCTTTGGTGGTCTCATTAGTAGGTTTCAGTCATTGTACTTTGGGATTCTGTCTAATGGTAGAAGCATGAAGTAATACTGCTTTAAGAGTTCTTAAATGAATTAATACCTGGGAGGTGTTCCTGGCCTTTCCACTCATTAAACAGCATTTCTTTGTCTTTTACCTTATATTAAGTACATTTAAAGAGGACAAAGGAGGTTCTAAAGGGAATTTAAAAAAATGTACTGAGTTAGCTTTAAAACAGCACCTAGTAAATGTCAAATCCTGCCTCTAAGCTTGTGGCAGGAATCTAGGCAGAGGTCTATTTTGCTAAACCAGAAATGAAGAGCCCCACCTGGAACACCACAGATGGAGCTACCTACATGGGAAGAAAGTAAAGTGCATAAAGCAACAGGACCCAGGCCAGCCTCAGGACAAATGGTAGGCTAAAGTGGCTTTAAAAAATAGTTTAAGGAAAGTGCATTTGACCTTTTGCCTTATGAATTCCAAGTCCCTGTTATTTGTTTTCAGGCTGCCATTTCTTTTTAGATTGCTACTTCAGAATAATGGTTCTGGGTCAGAGGTCTTACCTTTTACTCTGGACTAGCTATGTAAATGGGTTGTGTTCATCTTTGTGGTTTCCTTGTCTGGGTAAGTTGGGATGGCAGTTACATTGCCATCTGTCCCATTGTAACGTGGATTAAGTGAATCCTGACAACGTATTTAAATAGTATGAGGCCTGGATAGGATACTGCTAATTTATGGGTACATCCCTCTCTTTTATTTTTATTTTTATTCATTTATTTATTTTTTGGTCATGGGATTTGAACCCAGGGCCGAGGAGCTGTCCCTGCGGTCATTTTGCTCAGGGCTAGTACTCTACCACTTTGAGCCACAATATCATTCCTTTTAGTTTTGCCAGCCCTGGGCTTGGGCTCTGTTTCTGAGTTAATTTTCCTCAAGGTAGTGCTCTACTTACTACTTGAGTCACAGCGCCACTTCCAGCTTTCTCTGAGTAGTTTATTACAGATAAAAGTCTCATGGACTTTCCTGCCCAGGCTGGCTTCCAACTGAGATCCTCAGATCTCAGCCTCCTGAGTTGCTAGGATTACAGGCATGAGCCACTAGTGCCTGGCCAAGTATATTCCATTCTATGATACTATTTCTTTAAAAAAAATTAAAAGGTAATACATAATCATAGATGATAGGTTCTTGGGGTTTGGTGGCCTCATGTATACAATGCGTAATGATTAAATCATGGTAATTAATGTTTCTTTTTAAACACTTATTATTTTTTTGTTGGGAAACTGAACTTTTTCATTTTATGGTGCCAGGACTGGAGATTGAGCTCAGGGCCTTACATTCTTGCTTAACTTTTTCTCTCAAGGTTGGTTCTCTGCCCTTAGCTCACACCATTTTTAGAAAAATAAGTTTTTTTATTGTGAAAATACTGTATACCATGGTATAACTCTTGTTTTCACTGAATTTGATGTTGGTATAATTTGAGGAGGGGAAGGGAAAAAAACAAATTGTTTAAATAGGGATACAGGTGGACCCATTGCAACAATGAGATGTACAAGACTTTATGTTGAAAAACGAACTTTACAACTTTAGCGCTGGAGGGGGGGGACAGGGAGTTGGGGGGGAAATGGGAGGTGGGATGAGGGAGAGATAGGAAAGGATGGTAAGGGGAAACAAAGAAGGAGGCAACAATGCGTGATAAGAAATGTACTCATCTGCCAGGCGCCGATGGCTCATGCCTATAATCCTAGCTACTCAGGAGGCTGAGATCTGAGGATCACAGTTCAAAGCCAGCCCCGGCAGGAAAGTCTGTGAGACTCTTATCTCCAATAAACCACTAGAAAACCGGAAGTGGCGCTCTAGCTCAAGTAGCAGAGCGCTTGCCTTGAGCTGAAGAGCTGAGGGACAGCGCCTAAGCCCAGAGTTCAAAACCCACAACCAACAAAAAAAAAGTACTCATTACCTTGCTCATGTAATTGTAATCCCTCTGTACGGTATTTTCACAATTAAAATAAATAAATAATAAAAAATGAAAATACCGTACAGAGGGGTTATAGTTACATGATCAAAGTACTGAGTACATTTCTTATCAAGCATTGTTGCCTCCTCCTTTGTTTTTCCCCTACCATCCCTTCCCTCCCACCTCCTCAATGACTCCTCTCCCCTACCCTAAATTGTAAAGTTCGTTTTTTTTGACATAACATCTTGTACATCTCAGTGTTGTAATGGGTCCACCTGTATCCCTATTTAAACAATTTGTTTTTTCCCTTCCCCTCCACAAATTATACCAACATCAAATACATTGAAAATAGGGGTTATACCATGGGGCAGGAACATACAAAGCAACAAAAAAAAATCACATGGTACCTTATAAATACGTTAGAAACAATAGCAAGAAAGGAAAAAAAAAAACACTTGTGTCCCTATCTTTGGGTTCATTTCGCTTAACATCATCTATCTGACCTTTCTGCTTGTCCCAGACATATACTAGTTATTGCAAATAAGGGAAACCATGGGACCTATGTTTCTTTGGGCCTGGATTACTTTACTTAATATAATTTTTTCCAAGTCTTTCCATTCTTTCTGATGGAGGCATAGAATTCCATTCTATCTATCTATCTTTCTTTCTATCTATCTATCTATCTATCTATCTATCTATCTATCTATCTATCTATCTAATCTATCACATTTTCTTGATCCATTCATCTACTGAGGGGCATCTGGGTTGGTTCCATATCTTAGTTATGGTAAATAAGGCTACAATAAACATAGCTGTGCTGGTGAGCTCACACATTTGAGCTCGCATGTCCACTTCTGTGTTTTTGCTGGTTAATTGTAGATAATTTTCTGCCCATGCTGGCTTCAAACCTCAGTCTTCAGATCTCAGCCTCCTGACTAGCTAGGATTACACGAAACACTGGTAACTTTGAACTTTTTCTTCTTGTTTTATATAAAAAGTTTAAGAAATTATTGTAAGCTATGGCACTCTATTGTGTTACACAATATTAGAACTTGTTTCTCTAATGTAAGTGTATTTTGGTGCCTGTTATCCAATCCCTAACTTTCTGGCCTCTTTTCCCTACACTTCCTTGCCTCTAATGATCATTGTTCTACTTTCCACGTCAATAAGATTTACATTTTTTTTCTAATCTGAGAGCATACAGTATTTGTGTCTGGCTTATTTTGCTTAACATAATGTTACCCAGCTCCATATTTGTGCTCTAGACTAGAGGGAAGTGATATAATTTCAAAGTGATTGAACACCATATATCTCATTTGATTCTTTTCACCAATGAATAGAAAGTTAGTTAGCCAGGACAGGTATTACTAACTCTCTATATTAGTCAGTATAAGGTAGATTGAAGTAACATATAAGTCTCGCAAACTTTAGGGCTTAATTCAACCAATGCTTATTCCTTTCTCGTAAAACAATCCAAGGGTAGCTTTTCTTCTTCAATCCCAGAAGGTAATTCTGGAATATATTTTCTGTCCTTGCCATCTTTTTGTATGTGGACATTCAAGTCTTCTTCATTACTCACTGGTAGCTGTTGGGAATAGAAAAAGAGGTGCATCAACTTGTTGACCTGAACACATATCACTTCTGCTCATATTCTGTTGGTGATAAATGACAGTCACAGAGTCATCATACTGAATTACTCAGAACACAAGGATGGCTATGATGGCTATGTATGCCTAGGAAGAACAGATTTATGGTGAATGTCTAACAGGCTCTGTTGCATACCATGCACACATAATATATGAAAATGAGCTCCAGGGAAGCTAAACTGTGGTGTTGGCATTTGTATCTATTCTCCAACACATCAGGGCACAATGTAAATCTTAGCTAGAATTGTAGTTGGGAGTGAACAAGAGGGCAGACAGAACTAAAGTAATAGAGGGGGCTGTGGTTTGAGTATAGCCCTTGGAATTCACTTGTTGGAAACATAATCCCCAATGTCATATGTTAATGGTATTTAGAGATGGAGCCTCTGGGAGAAGTCAGGATTAGATGAGGTCATGGGGTGAGGCTCCCCCCCATAGCATTGGCAGCTTTATAAGAAGAGAAAGAGAAGCCCCAGCTAGTGCATTTGCTCTGTCTTGTCATATGTTGTCTTCTGTCATGTTACGATGTAGCAAGAAAGTGCTGGTGTTGGTACCATGCATTTGAGTTTCCCCAGCCCAACTATGACTTCAGCAAACCTCTGTTGCTTTCAATAAATTACCTAATCTGTGGTGGTCAGTTATAGCAACAGAAGGTGAACTGAGAACTGAGGGCTAGCCTTGACAATTGGGGCCTGGGAATATCACCAGACAGGGCCCATGGGCCACAGCTTTATTTAGGACTGGAGTTTAACTTTTGTTTTGCTCTATTAGCCCTGGCTCAGAGGATTTGAATCTGCACTGAGATAGAACAATGGTACCTCTCCAGCTGCTATTGTGGCAGGCATGCTGGCTGCAGGCTGGAGGAGAAAACCTTGAATCAATTTGTCTCGTGGAGGCCAACGGGTTGGCTGCCTGCCTTTCACAACTTGTTAAAATGAACACTTAGACTCTGGGGGGTAAAGCCAGAGCTGGGGGGTGATTCTTGTCCTGTGATCCTCTGCTTGTTTGGGGTGGGGGTTGAGGGGGGGAGAATGTCAGTGTTACAGCTGTGAGATGGAGAGGGCTAATGCTGACTCTTCCATTCTTCTTCTCTGGAAATGCTTTCAAAAAGCTACATTTGAAAATTGCTGGAATTTCACCCAGATTCTTTCTCTCCCAGCCAAACTCAAATGCTCTCCCAAAGTCATTCCTTGGGACAAACTCTTCAACAGTTGATGGCTCCTCCTCTTCTATGAGGGGTGCTTAATACACAGGTCACATAGCTTCAGACCTGCTATGGAATGGGCTTCCCCTCTACCCTGGCCAATGTCCCTGTTGGACCAGCCAACAAATTTTATTTCACTTAACATGAAAGTTGGTTGAAGTTTACCAGGAGACATGTTTTTGTTTCTTTAATAAATAAAAGTAAGGACCCTGTACAAGAATAAAAGTAAAAGTTTCTCCCTTGAGGGTTTTTTTTTTCTGGCTTCCAAAAATAGTCCCAAGCTCAGACAAGGTCAGCGCAGCCAGAATTTCCATGGAAAGCTCCACCAGTAAGGAAGAGGCGGTGCCGGTGCGTATACAAACAGGCCACGGTCCTCTTCCCCCACCCCTTCCTGTCTCAGTCACCGGCAGCTTAGAAAACAGGGTTTTGAAATTGTGTTCATTTTCCAGGTTGCAATGAAGTTCATATCAGCAGCAGCATTATTTCTTTGTCACTGAATCCAATTTGGGGCCTTGGGGAGGCTGAGGGAATGGCTAGTGGCTTGGAGTGGGAAATTTGTCCATGCAGGTGGGTGACAACCATATTTCTTGAGAGAGTGAGAGGAGGGGTGGGGAGGGATGTGCACTTAAGTACATTAGATGTTTTATAAAGTCTATTTTAAGCTGGGTGCTGGTGGTTCATGCCTGTAATCCTAGCTACTCAGGAGGCTGAGATCTGAGGATCTCAGTTCAAAGAAAGAAGCCAGCCAGGGCAGGAAAGTCCCTGTGAGACTCTTATCTCCAATTAACCACCAGGAAACCAGAAGTGGTGCTGTGGCTCCAAGTGGTAGAGTGCTAGCCTTGAATGAAAGACTTCAAGGACAATGCCCACTCCCTGAGTTCAAGCCCTATGTCTGACCAAAACAAAGATGTATTTTAAAGTAGCTTTCTCTACTTAACATGGCAAAGATGAGGTAGTCAATAACAAGAAACTGCCTTCCGATCTTTCTTGCTAGAGATCCTGATGTCCAGGCTTTTCTCTATTCTCAGAGGGCTGGTCCAAGTGATAGCATATTTGGGCTGTTCATCTTGACCACTGACAGCCAGGGACATGTTGTGCTCCTGGAGCAAAGCTGTCTAAAGTTCCAGCATGTATCTGCCCAGTGTACTTTACTGAACTGTGTCAGTTCAGAATGCAGGGAGTTTAATTATACACACTATCTATTAGGGTTTCAGGAAAGCTATTAGAAATGTGAGGAAATAAAAAAAATATGAGAAAATAAATACAAAAACTGGCCACAATGGTTTGCTTGTCTCTAGAGAGAGGTAAGTAGCACCTTATTAGTTGCTATGGCTCAAACAAAACTGGAAGGTATAAAACTGGACATTTCAGGAAAGCAGATAAAAGATAAGTTTCTTAAAAGATTGGGAACAGAGTGAAGGTGGTGGTGTCTTTGATTATTAAAATTCGGCTTTGTTTGAGGAAGAGTGCATAGTTGCTAGATCATTTTGTCAGGCAAAATAAGCCAGACTTGGGAAGACAAATAGTGCATGTCTTCTCTCATATGTGAAATGTAAATTTTTTTAAAAAAGATCTAAAGGTAAAATGGGACCTATTTTGGAAAAGGAAAGAGAATAGTGGAGAGCGGAAAGGAAAAACAAGAGAGGGTAATGGATAAATATGGTCAAAGTACATTATATCCATGTATAAATATAATAGAACTCATTATTTTAGATGACTCATACATACTAAGAAAAATATGGTAGAAGACAGAGGTCTTCAGACATAGAGGTAACTACATCAGATAGGAAAAAGTCAGATGGGTTTTACAAAACACATTTTTATAAATGAAACTGTTCTTTCCCTAACTCAAAATGGGCTTTGGTATTGGTTATGGTAGTGCAGATCTGTAATTCCAGAACTCAGAAGGCAGAGGTAGTAAGAATGTGAGAATAAAGTGGCCCTTGATTATATAGCAAGCCTCTGTCTTAAAACCCACATTCCAAAAATAGGGTGGGAAGTTGTGGAGGCCAAGTGAGAGGCCAAAATTCTTGTGTGAATACCTTGAACTGAGCAAAAGAAGCAAATACCAAGACTTATCTTGAATTTTTTCGTGTACTCTAACTGTGGGTGGGGGTGGGAGTTAGGGGGATGAGTAATCAATTCAGAATATTCAGGCAGTTGGATTATATACATTACCTTTTTTGAGAGACTTATAAAAGTACTCCTCCTTTTAAAAGTCAGCAGAAGTAAGCTGGAATGGACAGTGATATCCATTTTATTTTATCTTCTACCATTCTGTGGGCCAATAATCAGGACAACCAGGGGCTTTTTAGGAATACTTGGTGTGCTGCTTGGGAAGGGATGCTGAGTGAATGCTATCCTTCTTTCCCCACAACAAGGGAGAGGTTGGGTTAGGCTCTTCACCTAGAAATGCTAGTTCAGCAAGACTGAAGTGATCCCTAGTTGTTCTAGGGATCTAGGTTAACTCAGTTGCTCTACCTAGTGGGTGATTGACTTTTGAAAGTATGAGATTGAGATGTCATCTTATTTCCTTTGATTATTCTGCTTAGAATGTAGGAAAGTTTATTAATTATGAAGACTAATGGAAAACATCAAGAGTCTTCACATAAATAGTTTGAAGTGGACCTCTTGGTCACCTAAAATTTTCAAACCAAACTACAATCACAGTTACTTAGATCATTTTTCTTAACAGCTCTCTTAGAAAGAACTCATGCATTGTAAAGGCAAATTGCACTTAGATCAACTTGTGTGTGTGTGTGTGTGTGTGTGTGTGTGTGTGTTTACTTTTGGCATGCTAAGATTCTGTGAAATCTTCATTTTTAAAAATTGCTTCTACTCTTGATCACCTTTTTTGTTCAACTATAGGAACAAACTTAAAAAACTTAAAAGAGACAGTTTTAGCTCATATGTTTTAGCTCCCAACCCTTCAGATATTTGATTTGCTGAAAGGGTATAGTGTCACTAAGAAATGCTTGTCTGATTAAAATGTTAAAAGAAATATTTTACTGCAAATGTACAAGTCAAGTCTACTTGTGAACTCATATCTTTGCAATGGGAAAACATCTGAGTAAATGGTAAAAAAAGAAGATCAATTTATAAAAGGGATTGTTTATAAAGGGGACTTCAAATTCTCAAATGTTAGCAAACCCCCAGCAATGCTTCACTTAAAGAATCACGTCCTCCCTTTGTAGCTGTCAATCACAGGAACACGAATTTGAATAAATCCGTCCTCACCACGTGCTGTGTTTTTCACGACTGAGTCTGCAGACTGCCTGTTTGCCTCTTGCTGTCATCTTTCAGGTGATAGAGAAGAGCTGAGGCAAACAGTCCCAAGGAGGAAGTTTCTTTCCTTTCCTAGTGACAATTTCCATTGTCTTCAGGTTGGTATGCCAGCATCTTCTGTAATCACAGTGATGAGCTGCTGCATGCCTTATAGGATGCCTCGGGATCACTCCTAATTTAAGGCGATGAAATAATCCAGATGGTAGAGAGATGTCTTCCAGCTCAAGGTGATACGGTGTGGGTAGAAATGTTTCGCGTGTGTTCCTGATCAGTTCATGTGAAGGTGAGGTGAAGAGGTGAGGTACAGTGGGAGGTTATAGTGATTGGGGGTATTGCTCTTGGAAGCGGTTGATAGAGTTCTCTTACGATTCTCATTGCTTCTCTTCAGAGTGTTGTTATTAAAGATCAACATTAGGACTTTTTCCCTGGTCTCATCATGGGATCTCTCCCTTTTGCATGGGTTCCCGCTGCAATGCCATTTTCTACGTGACACAAGCACGAATGCTGGTACCCTATCCGTGAACCTCTAAAACGATGAGCTAGTACCCAGTCTCAGGTCTTTTTTTTGTTGTTGTTGTTATGGAAGGCACAACAGAAGCTTTGTATGAGGGATGCAAAATGGACTAATATCCTTGCTTGGGTTGCTTAAACATTTCTCAGGATTTTAACTACTTCTTTCCTGAACAACTACTGCCTGGGGTCTCTTCATCACCTTCCTTTGGCCCCTGTTCGTCTCTTGTTGTAGTCTCTCCTTTTCTAGCCATGTCTGTTTCCACTGGAGTTCAGTCAAAAATAAGCATGTGTCCAGTGCCACATTTGACCTAATTACCTTCTCTGGTACCGTCACCTTTAGGATTCATTCCAGTTTCTTAGCCCAGTCCCCAGCTGCCCAATGATTTGATCTATTTGTTTATCTAGCTCATTTCCATCCTTTTCATCTCATTATTTATGCGCTCTAAATATTGAAGGGTTTACAGGGCTCTCACCATATGTCCAAATTACTCTCCACCTGTAAGGTTTTACTCATGTTATTTCTGTATCAGTAAGATGTTTTGGTTACAAGCAAATAAAACCAACCCTGTGTGATTGAGGCAGAGAATAAATTCATTAAAAGGACACTGGCTGGCTTCCAGAATTGCCAGAAAAGGCAGAATCAGGTGAGAAGCTAGATTTCCCAACTGTACAATTTTCTAGAATAGGTCTATCATGATCACAGTAGGAAAGTCCTTGATTTTACAGCAAGTACTCTCTGCCCTGACCTCTGGGAACAAGCCTTTTTCTTTGTGTTATTGGCTTCCAATTGAATGTGTTTGGCACCTGTGTCTGCTGAAATGTAAGGCGTAGTTTGTGTCCTCACTGCACAAGAGGGAGGGAAGAAAGAACTATCCACCTCCTATAGAGAGAATCCCAGTTGATCATCATGCTTTCTCTCCAGATAAGATGATAGGCTTGGAAAGAAGGAAGATTCTCCAAATAGAAGAAGGTATTTGGGATGCTGAGTTGTCCATCATCATTCCTCAGCTTTTGTGACAAATTCTCGGAGTTTCCCAGTGTCCTTTCAGGCTTACTTATAGCGTATCACCCCACTCTTATTCACCTAGTTTATTCTTGCCATGCTCTAATGCAAGCATCAGAAGTTATACTTGCACCCTATGTTGGGGGTTGTCTCGCCTGTACCCCTTTGAGCATATTTATGCCTTATCACTTAGGACATTTTTAATGTGTTCCTATTTAGGTATTGGTGTCTGCCCTTCATTCATAAACTCCTAAAGAAAAGTACTATGACATGGCCATCTGTGGACTCCCAGAACCCAGTATAGTATTTGACTTTAGGAACTTATCCAATAAATTCTTCCATTTATTCCGTATTTATTAAACTGAATGGAATAGAAGCACCATAAAGGACAAGGGAATTGGAGGCAGAGATAGAGTACAACTAAGTTTCTTGACTTTAATGTTTCCAAAGTGACAGAAACAAGGACATTCTTTTCCCATCTTCTACCCTGATCATTATTTAGTTCTGTCTATGATTTAGCTACTCTTCATTGTTCACACAGGAATCCTTTCCCCACGGTCGCCATGGCTTAAGGAACTTAGAGCTGCTGATCTATCAGTTGAGGCCCTGCCAGGTCAAGGGGAAACATGAAGTCCTTGGATATGGAATAGGTAAATGCAGAGAACTTTTGGGAAAATATGTGCAGCTGTAATGAGTCTTGTTGTACCAGGAATTGAATTAAGTTTCCTTGGAACAGAAGATCTAACAGATCAATGCTTTGGCCCCTGAGTGCTCTGGCCAAGAAGTATGTGCGTTTTTTAGAGGAACATAAACACTGGTCATATAGCAACTTGGGCAGATGGATTTATACTTCAGCAGACAGTTGGTCCCTGGATAGAAATGTGGGCCAAGGGCCAGAAGACCCCAGTTCAATTTCCAGTTAAGTCATCTCTGTTTATTTCTCACAAAATACATATTAAAAAATGAAATTAAAGCGTCATGCTTAAAACGCTCTACAGTAAACAGAGGCCTTAAGAGAAGAGCAGTTGCCAACATCACTTTTTGTGAAAGCTGTGTCCAATTTAAACTTTATACCAAGCACAGACAAGTGTGCAGAGTGCTCCAGTCACTGTACATCTGGGCATGATTGGTCCAATGATCCTTAGGCCTTCTGTCTGTACAGGATACTTTCAAGTGTGGGGAAATGTGGCTTTAGGTATTGATAGAGATGTGTGAATGTCTTTTTCCTAATTTGATTCCATTCCCAACAAAGTCTTTTTTAGTTGTCTTTTTTTTTTGTCGGTAGTGGGGCTTGAACTCTGGGCCTGGGTGCTGTCCCTCAGCTCTTCAGCTCAAGGCGAGCGCTCTACCACTTGAGCTACAGCGCCACTTCCGGTTTTCTGGTGGTTTATTGGAGATAGGAGTCTCACGGTCTCTCCTGCCCGGGCTGGCTTTGAACCACGATCCTCAGATCTCAGCCTCCTGAGTAGCTAGGATTACAGGCGTGAGCCACCAGCGCCCGGCTTTTTTACTTGTCTTATGGGGGTGGGAAGTTTGAACTCAGGGCCTCAATCTTGTTCTGGTGGTGCTCTACCACTTGAGCCATGCATCTAGCCCTGTTTTTTGCCAGTCAACTGGAGATGAAGTCTCAGAGCCTTTTCTGTCCAGGCTGTTTTCAATGTATGATCTTCAGGAGCTCAGTCTCCTGGGTAGATAAGGTTACAGATGTGAACCACTGTTGTGCCTGGCACAATCTGACCTCTTCAGTATCTCTTGAGTCTCTTGCTTTCTCTTCCTTATTTTGGTTGTGTCTCTATTACCTGTTGATAAGTCTCTCTGAAATCACTTTTGCCTGTCTCCAGCCAGTCCTGACAGTTTCACAGTACTCCCTCTGCTTCAAATTCATCAGGGACTTTCTGTTGTCCATAGGAAGAAGGTGAGAGTTCTAACATGGCTCCAACCTTAGTGACTGTATCCACATCTCGAGCATGGTCTCACCTGGCACTCTATGGTGGAGCCATTCTGTATGTCTTTCCTGCCCCAAGGACACTATTTTCTCTGCTTGGGAAACTCTCCACAATCTTTCAGAGATCACCATGCTCTTTTATCTAGTTCACAGATAACTTCCTTAAAAATCTCCCTCAATGGGGCTGGGAAGGTAGCTTAGTGGTAGAGTGCTTGCGTAACATGGATGAAGACCTAGGTTCGATTCCTCAGTCCCACATAAACAGAAAAAGCTAGAAGTGGTGCTGTGGCTCAAGTGGTAGAGTGTTGGCCTTGAGCTAAAGAAGCTCAGGGACAGTACCAAGGCCCTGAGTTCAAGCCCCAGGACTGGCAAATAAATAAATAAAAATTAAAACAATTAAAAAAATAAAAATCTCTCCCAACAGCCTAGTGAGCTGCTCATTCTATGTTTCCACAATAATTCAGGAATATTCATTTCCTCCTTTAGCACTTAGCATCACTTGAGTTGACACATTTATCTTGGGATTATTTGAGTAATCTTCTTGTCGTCCTTAATAATACTGGTAATGAGGACTTACTGTATAATTGGAAATTTCTGAGTTGTCTCAATATATCAACATACTTGGTCCTCACAAAACTGAGGTAGTACATTTGATAGTTATGCTTCTTGAGAGTTCCTGTGATTTTCCCATAGCCACATTGCCAATAAATCCAGAGTTTGGATCTAAACCTAGGTAGGCCACCCCCAAGAGGCACACATTTAATTGTGATGTTATGTTACTTTCTACTATGATTTAAGTATGATTCACGTCTCCCTCCAAATCTCTCCCTAGGCTAGTGATAGAGGGAGATTGTGTGTGGCCCTTTAAAAGGTGGTGTCACTGGGAAGTCCTTAGGAAATTGGGGGCATGCTCTCTAAAGGGATCACGGGACACATCTCTCTTTCTCTCTTTCATTTTTCGTCTTCATCTGTCTCTCTCTGCCTCCATCTCTCTCATTTTCTGCTCCTGACTTGTGAAATAGGAGACCATTTCTGTCCACCATGAGTGCCTCAACAGAGGCCAAATCAATGGCACCACCCAGTCTTGGACATCAACTGCCCAAACCGTGAACTAAATAAATCTTTTATCTGTAAGTAGCCTGTGTCAAGTATTTCATTATAGTGAAGAAAAACTCATGAATACACCTTTCTTTCCAATGTTTCTCAGTCTTTGTTTCACAATTACTCATATTTTCTTCCCAGGACCAAAGAGCCTTTTATTTTGGGGGGTGTGTTTTACCAATACCCTTCACCTGTGGAATTTTACTAGTGTTGATGTGGGCTGAGTAATGGTGTTCCCAAAGAAATCTACGTGGAATCCTGGCACCTGAGAATTTGTTATATAACATGTCAAGGGGCAATGAAAGTAGAATTAAGGTTGCTGATCCACTGACCAAGAGATGGGGAGATGATTCCAGATTACTTGGGTGGGTCCAGTATAACAAACACTAGGGCTTTATAAGTAAAAGAGGGGGGCAGAGTGTTTGTCTCAGAGAGATGCATATTTGAAAGACTTAGCTAGTTGGCTTTGATGATGGAAGAAGGCAGCCTGAGCTTAGGAATGTAGGCAGTTTTGAAAACCTGGGAAAGGCAAGGAGCACAAATTCTCCCTTAGGCCATGCTGAATGAATGCAGCCCATCCCAGATACCTTGATTCCAGCTCAGTGAGATCCATGTCAGACTTTTGCCTCACTAATCTATAAGTGTTATTTTAGTCAACTAAATATGCAATGTTATTTTAATTCACCAAAGTTGGGGTGACATCTTACAGCAGCAATAGAAAACTAATTCTATGAGTGTCTGTGTATCTGTTTTTGTACATAAACACAGACATATATATGTGCATATTATATGCATATCTATGTTTAATACATAAATAGGCTTTACATTTAAATAGGCTATGTTTTACACATAATAAGGCTCTTTCATTACCCAAGAACCAATGTTTCCCTATTGGAAAATACTTCCCGGTTAAAAGAATGCATGTACTGGATTTCAAGAACAAGTATTGTCTGGATTATAAGAACAAAGATCATCTCTGCCTGGAATCACTGTGGCATCTCAGATTCTGGCCTAGTGCTTGGCACCTAGTAGACAGTAAGTATTTATTGAATGAGTGAATAAATGACTATGAATTTGAATCAAAGGTTATATAATACTACTTTTGAGAAATAAACAGGATCCAAGGATTCTATACTAACAAGTTAGTAAATCAATGTTTTTCAGTAACTGTGAGAGAGATCACAGTGCCATGAACGGTGATTAATCAGTTTCCAAGGGCATCTGTAGTGTTTTGTTCAATGGATCAAGTCATGCATGGAAAGGGGTTTGGGAATACAGTCTCTGATGTGTGCTCTGAATACAGTGGTGGCCATGTGGCTCAGGTTTCATGGAGTCTTGGGGGAAATCTAGGAAAGTCTAGGAAAAAATACCAAAATGTATTGTGAACTAGGTGAAACTTCTGTGCTTCTCAGTAGTTAAGATTCCTATATGCCAGCCTTGTTTTATTCAATATTTTTGCAAAACTCATTCAATCAATATTATTTTAGTCCCTAAGGTGCTCATGAAGAAGATCAAATAGGCCAAATGTCCTGCTACAGATCTCTGCAACAAGTTTTTATTCTTAGTTTTTTGAGGAACTTCTATATTGATTTTCATAGCGTTTGCAGTAGTCTACATACCTATCAGCAGTATGTTAGAATCCATCTCCAAAACAGCCAGGAAAAAGCAGGGCTAGAGGTGTGGCTCAAGTGGTAGAATAACAACCATATAAACCAGATGAGCAAGAGTGGGGCCCTGAGGTTAAATTTTCATATTGGCAAGAAAAAACATAAGTTATGTCATTTTTAGGAAAGTGGATGGAACTGGTGGACATCATTTTGAGTGAAATAAGTTAAAATAAAAAATATATGGTGTGAAGAATATAGATAGGTGAGTAAAGACAAGCATATATGCAGTTACAGGACTAAATATTTGATAAGCTGACTACAGTAAAATTTTTCTGAGGAGTAGGAGTAGAACCTTGGCCTCATTGTCCTTGTTATGTTAATAAAATTCTAAAATTATTAAAAAATATATACATTGTCTACTTATGAAGATAGCTTAAGGAAACATTGAAAGTTATTGAATAATAGAGGGTAGGGAAGATGAATAAGAAAGCGCAATAGATGGAGTTAGTCTGACTAAATTATAATATATGCTTATGTGAATTACTGTAACCAAACCTGTTTATACAATTAATGTAGGTTGAAAAATTGGGAAAACTCCCACAATAATCACAGAAGAGTAAGACAGGCTATGTTTTTGGGTGGGGACTGGTGGGAAAGGGGAAGATCATGAGAGGATGAATATAGTTGAAGTACAACTTATGCATGTATGAAAACAGAACAATGAAACTTATTGAGATTGTTTTAGAAGGGGAGATGAGGAAAGAGAGATTGAGGGGGTGAGTTTGATCAAGGTACATTGTATCTAAGTATGGAAATGTCATGGCCTTGCACAACTTATGTATGTTAATCAAAGAAGAGGTGGTACAATTTTTTTTCTGGGTACTTGAGACCTAGAGAGAAAAATGCTTTCTAGTTTATTATTATTTTCGGTCATTACAGATCTATAAGATTTGAGTTTAAGCAAGTCATTTTTAGGTTTTTGGTAGAGCCAAGCAGTTTCAGAGACATATTGTGATTCTGCGAGTTTCTTCTTTTCCTTTTAATTTGCCAAATGTTTGCTTGGAGCGAGTTTTCCAGAGCTTGAGTGTTGGTGACCCAGAGTTCTCAGGAGAACCTACATCTCCATGGTGGCTTTCTGGTCACTTCCTTGGCTCTGGGGAAGGTGTGGGATCTTCCCAGGAGCCGATTCTATATCTTTGTTATGGTTATGTCAGAGTTGTAGATTCCCTTGAATGATGGAGAATGCGGTCTTGTTTCTGCCCCAGTACTGGCTAGTAAGCACATTCCTTTTGGACCCTCCTAGAAATGCTGTGTGGGGGCACCCAGGCAGAACCTCTCTGTTGGGGTAAAGCCAGGAGGATGGAGTGTGGAATGTACACACCCCTGCATTTTCATGCCAATGGGAATGGGCAATATGGAGGGTTGCTGGAGGGAGGCGGAAACCTTCGGGAAGCCATCATGGGGACTTGGACACAGCCCATCACGGAGGGCCACGGGGGGAGGCATGAGGCAATCATTTCTGAGGCACATGTGAGAGATGGCCACAGAACCACGCTTGGCAGAGCCGTCCGCTTCACTTGATCTCACCACATGGCAGTGCTGATCTCCAGGGCCCAGGCATAGCTAACAAGGAACACTTGTCTGGCATTCCTATTTACAAATAACTTTGCTGTGCAAGATCTCAGGATGGTGAGTCTTGAGGGGATCTGGCCCAACCTCTCTATGGCTGTTCTGTTTCCATATTTTAACAATCCGTGATTCCAGTGCCTACTAAGTGCGATAACAGCAAGCATTTGGGTAGCATTTTCCATTCAACATAGTTTTGACTAGCATTAGCTGGCTTTATCTTTTTCTAATTCTGTGAGATTGGACCTTAGGTCCTCACTTTTTCAGAGATGAAACTATGATCTCCTATAGTATGTGAAGTACTGTGAGTGCTTACATTCATTTAATTCCCAGTGCATTGAGGATAGGCATTATTATTACTATTACTCTCAATTGACAGACATAAAAACAGAGGTGCAAAGCGACTAACAACTTGCTTAACATATAGCCACTTAGAAGAGGCAGGATTTCACCCTAGGCAATGCTGGCTCCGTAGGCTACACTTTCAACCACTGTGCTGTCCTAATGTCAGGGCTCAATTTCATCTTGTTCTTTTCTCTCCTCTGTGCTGCCTTACTCAGCCAGATGATCTGGATATAAAGGAAGGGACATTGTTCCTGCTTATAGCTTTGGTGGGGGAAAGTTGTATATTTTTACTCTTCAAGGTAGACAGTGATACGAGCTAAGAGGTCAAGGGGTGCTCTAGGGAACCTTGAATAAGGGCTTAGGAGTTTTGCGTTCTGTTTCTTGCACATTCAATTATCATTCATACTATAAGTTTTCCAGAATTTCAACAGTTTGGCTGGTGTGACCCTGGGTTTTTTTCTGCCAGTCCTGAAAGTGCATCTATTTCCTGCATTTGGATCTCTCCTTTCTCTTACTTGTCCACCCTGTGTCCACATCTTTGCCATTATGGCTTGAAATTCCCAGATCCCTGGCTAATCAGGGCTTTACATGGGTATTTAAAGGACAGCCATTTATTTTGTGCCATCATTAAAATTAGCTAGGAAAAAAATTGGTATAGAATTTCTTGGTTATTTGATACTTGGGCAATAAGTTATACAGCATTGTCTTATCAGCAATGATCTTAAATAAATTTGTTTGAGAAAGCAATCATTGACACGCAGTTATGTCCTAGTAACATACAACTACCTGATGTCTTGTCCCTTGGCACTTAACTCTTAAAGGTTACTTTTAAGCCTTGATGTAGTTTTTAAGTATCTGGATTAGATATTTATTTCATGCTGTTTTTCCCACAGATGATACGCTTCTTAAAGTGAGGAATCTGCCTTATTCATCTCTGCATTTTTAGTCCAGGTGTAATGGCTGGGCTACAATATATGTCCAATAAATCATGGAAAAATCAAACCCTTGTTTTTTGATGTTTCATAAATGACTCATTGTCATCCACGCAGTCATAATTATATATTTATGCCTCCAAATATTAAGCATTTAGTTTGAGTCATTTAGAAAGAAATCCAGATTAAAGTTCATTTTTCTTTTCTATAGAAACCCTATGAGGATACAGGTTGACCCATTGTAACAATGAGATGTACAAAACACTATGTTGAAAAACAAACTTTACAACTTTGGCAGGGGGTGGGAGGGTAGTTGTGGAGGTGGGAGGGAAGGGATGGTAGGGGGAAAACAAAGGAGGAGGCAACAATTCTCAATAAGAAATGTTCTCATTACCTTGCTCATGTAACTGTAACCCCTTTGTACATTTTTTTTTACAATAAAAACATAAAAAAAGGAAATGCTATGTTTGTCTCCTTTCTATGGGCAGGAATATTAAAACTTCTTAACATGCATCAGTATATGTCATATACTGTTCTAAGACCTTGTGTTCATTATCACAACAAAGAAGAACAGAAGCAACTTGTTCAAGGTGATGCTCAGTGGGAGGGCTGGGATTTGAGCAATGTAGAATCAACTACAGGTCAAGTGCTTAGGTGCTCTACTGTACTTCTTTTAATAATTCACCTAATATACCTTTCTTGGGATTCTGTGTGAAAGATAATTCTATATTTCATTTTCTCCTATAATCTAGACTAAAATAGGTGTCACAATCACTCCTAGTTTCTCAAGTGAGGAAATTGAAATACAGGTGCAATGGACAATCCAAGGTCAGATCACTAGTAAGAAAAACAGCCTGAATTCACAAGGAGATGCCTTGCTGGTTTTTATCATTTCACAACTGAATGCAAATCAGTTAAGTACAGTAAGTTAATGAATGCTGAATTCCCGGGGTCTAGATTGTTGTAATCCTCACATCACAGGTTGACCCAGGTTTCTACTTCTGAACAGCTTAGTGGTTCAGTTTCTTTACTACAACACTAGGTTTTATGTGAGGAGGTGGGAGGAGATGCTACGTGAGGTGACTGCCTGGCACATGTAAAGATCTGGACATGCTAGCTGGTAGATGCCGACTCCGTTCCCCTCCACTTCCACATGCACTCTCTCTGCACTCAACTGTTGCTACCTTATACAGTAGCTTACTGGGCCATGAGTACCTTTTCAGGAAAGGTAAATTTTATTCAAAATCCTTAATTGACCCCGAAGACATGAGAATATTCTAGAAACAGGCATAAAATGTCATTAAATTAAAGGAGGTAAAATAGAAATAGGTCTGTGAGAATTTGTAGTCTGAGGGTTTGTCATCACTTAAAACTCATCTAATTATTCTAGAGATAGCTGTTTAGGGCAATACATAAATCCTGGAGATAAAAATATTAAACACAGGGGAAAAAATTAAAGAGTAAGTACTTCCCTGCCCAAACAAAACACATCGGTCCCCTTTAAAGGCCATCAGACAATCCCTGACACAATTCTCTTTTTTTAAAATAAGTTTTTATTTTGTGAAAATACAGTACAGAGGGGTTACAATCACACGAGCAAGGTAATGAGTACATTTCTTATCAAGCATTGTTGCCTCCTCCTTTTCTAATTTTTTATTTCTTTTTTATTGTGAAAATACTGTACAGAGGGGTTACAATTACATGGGCAAGATAATGAGTACATTTCTTATCAAGCATTGTAGCCTCCTCCTTTGTTTACCCTTCACATCCTAACCTCCCCCCCATTCCCCCACCTAACCCTCCTCCCCCACCCCACCAAAGTTGTAAAGTTCGTTTTTGACATAATGACTTGTACGCCTCATTGTTGCAAAGGGTCCACCTGTATCCCTATTTAACCGATTTGTTTTTTCCCTTCACTTCCACAAATTATAACAACATCAAATGCAGTGAAAGCATTCTCCTTTGTTTTTCCCCTACCATCCCTTCCTTCCCACCTCCACAACTACATCCCCACCCCCAACCTAAATTGTAAAGTTTGCTTTTCGACATAGTGTCTTGCATATGTCATTGTTGTGATGTGTTAACCTGTATCCCTATTTAACAATTTACATTCAATGCATTACCAGGGCCTCAAATACACTGGCTTATGATCAGGTCTCAGCTTCTACAGAAGCAAGGTGGAAGTAGGTCAGAATGCAAGGTGAACCTGGTTTTCTGTGGGGAGGAAAAGTAATGGTTTGGGAGCTTCTATAGGGGTATTTGCTTTTCTGCTTGGTGAAGGTCACCTGGTAGCCCTTAGCTTGGGACAGTCCATAGCTCTCTCCTCTTTCCCAGGAACAGCTCTCCTTTTATAAAATGGTATTTTTTCCCTCAAGTTAGGGGACATGAATTTTCTCTTCCAGAATATACAAGGAAGCTAGGATATGATTACTCTTCTGGTATAATTTCAAATGCAAAGTCTTGGAAAAATAGATATTTTCCAAATAAGTGCTGTGGTCTGGAGCTCTGACTCTCATTAACTTAGCTGAAGCCCTTGCTACGTTGGAACTGCTAGAATAGCAGCTCTCATGCCTGCTCCCAGGTGTTCCTAAACTCACTGCCCTCCCAGGGGGCCAGACAGCTCTGCACCTCAGCCTGTTGTCCACCTCGATTCATCCACAACTTTTCTGAAAGGGAGCGGAGTGGTTGAATGTGATGTTCTGGTCATCTCTGCCTGCTCTGCAGAAGTCCAGGGTGCAGGAATGATGGTGTGTGGGGTCTCCCAGACATCCTTTCATGCCCATGGGCTCCCACCTCTTCTCCCAGACTGGCCTCTGCAGCCAGAGATTCCCCATCACTGGCGTTAGTTGCATGGAAGTCTTTCAGGAAAGACTGGCTGAGGCTGGAGTTAAGCCAGAGATAAGTATACTATTAGACCAAGTCAAATCTCATCTCTTCACCTACTGTGAAATCTAGAATGCCTGGCACAAAAAAGGCATTCTCTTGGCCATGAGAACATGCACAAAAGTTAGATGTTTACCCTAAGTCCTTTGATCTGTGATGTTCCAAGGGTATTTAAATGCCTCACATGCTGTCCTGAGGAATAGCCTTCCTTAGGGAGGAAGGCCAGAAATCTGGTAGTCCTTTTTGTATGGCCCCTAGGAAAAGCACAGCAAAGCTCTGAGGCAGTAGACACCTAAATGTTAGGCCCTAAGACGTGGGCGTTATGTATGGAGACACAGCATTTTCCTTTCTTGAGCTTGTGGGCTAGGTTCTGCTACCTGTGTTTCCTGGCTATCCCCAGTGATTCCTCAGAGAGGGTGTCTTTGGAGAGTCTTCCCTACTCTTCAGCCTCTTGGGTAAGATTTTTCTTTAAAAGATCCAAAAGAGCCTCCCAATACCTTTTCTTTGGCAAGGAAAGACAAGGCTTGCATCTCCTTGTTCTGATACTCTGGGGGAGGATTCAGTCTGTTCAATCCAGGTAGTGAGTCCCTGACATCTTGGCCCTGGTCCCGTAGTCAAAGGCTCTTCTCAGGGTTCTGTTGTCTTTATGCCACTCTAGGCTTCCTTCTGATCTTTCTTCTTTTGCTGTCCCCTTTCCCCAACAAGTTTGTCTCCTTAGGCATTTGGTCCTTGAGCTTCATCTTCTCAGTGAATGTCTGTTTCACTTTCTGCTCAACAGAAACCTGATCTCAGCATTCCTCTGCTACAAGTCAACAGTTCCTTACCTGTGATTTTGAGGTGGTTTTCATTTTTTTTGTTTTGCTTTCTTATGGAGCTGAGGATCCACCTCAGAGCCTTGTACATTCTGGGAAAGAGCTCGACCTCTGTGATGCTGACATCCCATTCGCTCGTCTTCCGGCCGTTTCCTTTCTTGATGGAGACTATACTTCTATATTATTTCTTCAGTCTTCACTGGAGTGCTAAGTCCATCCTGACCATGGCCACCATATGTCAACTTCAAGGGATTCCTTTTTTGAGGGTGGGGGGTGGGAGGGGTTGGTTGTGGGGCTTGAACTCAGGCCCTGGGTGCTGTCCCTAAGCTCTTTTACTCAAGGCTAGTGCTCAACCACTTTGAGCCACAGTGCCACTTCCAACTTTCTGGTGGTTAATTGGAGATAAGAGTCTTTCCTGCCCCAGCTGGCTTCTGGCTTCAAACTGTGATCCTCAGATCTCAGCATCCTGAATAAGTTGGATTACAGCTATGAACCACTGGCACCCGGCCAGGGGATTCCATTTGAATCTTAATTTAATTGCTCTCTCTGGGCACTTGAACCTGTTCACCTCTTTGTGGTTCCATTTTAATCACTTCCTTCAGCAACATTTTTTTCTGATCCTCCCCTCCTTTTGTGATCAGTATGAATTGCTGGTGAGCTTCCCTGGCCCTTTACCCTCTGCCTACTTCTCAGAAGTTCTCAGAAGTCCTGGCAATAATGTTGGTGTCACTCACTCATTGCTCTTCCAGGGTTTTGTCCTTGGCCATTCTCATGCCTTACTGTGTAGTTCCTGTGAGCCATCTTATATAGGCTTGCAGTTTAACCTTGAGACTGAGCCTCCTCCCGGACTTCAGAATGGGATATACAAATTCCTACTGCTTACTGTCTTCTCTCCTGGATCCTCAGACTAACATGTTTCAACATATCCTCCTTGTCTTGACTAATACGTCTACCATTCAGAGACCAGAAACCTGAGAGTCATTCTCTGCCATGCCTTGGTTACCACACTGCTGTCTTCTTACTGTTTAGCCTCCCACCAGACTTAGTATAGGCCTTGGGTCACCTATGGCTGGATGATTACAGTGATACTCGAATTGCAATTCCTGACTCTTACCTATGGCCAAAGTATTCTCCATTCTCCACTTCCAAATTTTCTTGTAGGATATTGGCACATATTTTTGTCTTGTTCCTCCCAAACCTGACAAGTTTTAAATTTTATATGTGATTAAATATATTTCAAATTTATACTGAGAGTCTATAAGTCCACGAATGTGTCCTCCCAAAGATCCTGTGTTAGAAATTTGATCTCTGGTGCAGAGGTGGTAAGAGGTAGGACAGTTATTTCTTTAAATATTTAATTTTATTTTTGAAGTACAGATGTCAGAAAAGTTTATTAGAAGAGAAATATGACAGAGAAATAGAGCATGTGACATAGATATAGCACAGGGAAGACAGCAGTCCAACTCTTTGCTATCTTCTAAAGGTTAATCACTTTAACAGATGATTAGGCCATGAGGGTGCTGGATCAACAGTCTTACCACAGGGTCAGTTTTGTTATCATGGGGACGGTGTGCTCCTTGTGTCTAATATCCTCTTGTTTCCTCTCTCTTCATACAAAGGCCCTCATCAAATGCGAGAGCCTTGACCTTGGAATTCCCCCCCTCCAGAATTCTGACAAGTTTCACCCTTATCAATCTCAAGCTTTTTGTTATAACACTCCCTCCCCCGCCCAAATGTACATATCAGTGATGTAGAACAAATCACTCTTTCCCAAGTCTATCAGATGTTTGCCAAGCTGACCTTGCTATCCAAATTCCCTACCTCCATTGTGGCTGATGAAATGGAGTGAAGTTGATTACCTGGTCCATTTTGGAATTATTTTCTGCTCAGTTGGTACTACTTCACAGCTTTACATATTTAAGAGGCATGTCTTAGGCATGTCAATATTGTTTCAAGACTTTCTTACATTTTATGTGAAAAAATCTAATAATGTACTACTTTGTCCAAAGCAGATAGATAAGCTGCTGGAATTAGTCTTCCTTCCTTCCTCCCTTCCTTCCTCCCTCCCTCCCTCCCTCCCTCTCTCCCTTCTTTCCTTCCTTCCTTCCTTCCTTCCTTCCTTCCTTCCTTCCTTCCTTCCTTCCTTCCTTCTCTTTTTAAATTATTTTAAGTGGTTGTACAAAGGAGCTCCAATTCAATATGTCAGTTCATGAGTACACTACATCTCAGTCAATGTCACCCTTTCATTTCCCCCATCTCACCTCTCTCAGGCCCAGCCATCCCCGAGTTTTCCTAGTTCCATTTTCACATATGTACATGGAATATTGATTGCATTCTTCCACCCTTCCTCTCTTCATTTGTCTACCCCTTTCCCTTTACCCACCCTCTATGTCAAGTTCTAGCTTCTTGGAATTCATTTTGTCACACTGTAAGTTAATTATTCAAAGAACACCCCCTTTCATATAGCATACTTTGGTTAATACAATAGTGTTTATGCTTATAAATGTATTTATAAATTAGATCTAATATCCACATATGAGAGAAAGCATGTGTCTTTTGTCTCTCTGAATCTGACTTACTTCATTTGTTGAGTTTTTAAAGAAGAATCTAATAGTCTTTTCCCCTTTCTTCTTCTTAAAAATAGCAATTTACTGTCAACACAGAGTCCATTCCCTACAATGTTGAGTATTTTTAAAAGTTAATGTATTGATGAGATTGATTTTGTTTTCACTTAAATTTACAGCCTTGATTTTGCTGATTACCTATCACTGGTACCATTCAACATGAACCTGTGGCACTGTATTCCACTGAAATTGATACAGTAATTAGATTAAGAGGTTCAATCAGGTTTGACTATAATTTATTTTCCTCTTCCTCCTCCTCCTCCTTCTCCTCCTCCTCCTCTTCCTCCTCCTCCTCCCTCCCACTCCTCCTCTTACTTTCTTCTAGCATAAAGAGGCTGAAGTAGTGTGTTGTACTTCAGTTAGGAAGCCCCTGGCTACTACCTCTTGGTGATGTGCCTAAATCTACACATTCATTAGGGCCTTACTACACAATACATCACTTGAACTTTCTTTGAAACATGGAATCAGTCTTTTCTACAGACCTATAAAGTGCATATAAAATTTTGAGATGTTCTGCCTTAAGAGTTACAAAACATTTATATTTTATATCATTCCTTCTTAATTTATTAACTGTGAAACTTCACCTGTCAGCTATTTGATTTTTTTTTAGCTTTAGTTCCTAGAGTAGGGAAGGCTGAATGTATGCTTTTTACTCTTTCTTACTGATTTTCAAAATAATGGGCCCATTTTCTATTACCCTCAAATAGTTATTAAGTTTTAAAAGCATCATTAAGGGAGAGTAATAGAAGGGGTGAGGTTGATGGAGAATATTATATGCATGTGTGGGAATGTCACAAATAATATATGTTAATAAGCAATCTTTAAAAATGCAAAAATGTGTCTTTTGGACCTCATATATTTAAATATACTTGATATATTTCAATCCATTATTTTATTATCTTTCATATTTTTTCATCTTTGTCTTGTGAACATTTCCACTTATTTTAAACCCTATTTATTATAACTTTTATAGATCATTTCTCTTTTCACGTAGATATTACAAGATCATGTTTTATAATTCCTACACCAAATCAGGACTTGGTCATTTCTTTAACTATTTCTGGGGAGTTTTAATGAAAAATGACATTTAGAATCCAATTTGTGGGGCTGGGAAGGTGGCTTAGTGGTAGACTGCTTGCCTAGCGTATGTGAAGCCCTGGGTTTGATTCCTTAGCAGAAAAAGCCGCAAGTGGTGCTGTGGTAGAGTGCTACCCTTGGGCACAGCAAGGCTCAGGGACAGTGCTTGTGCCCTGAGTTCAAGCCCCAGGAATGGCAATAAATTAAATACATTAAGTAAAAAAGAATCCAATTTGTGTATTAGAGATACATATTTCTGGAGTTTTTTTTTTCCCATGGGGATTAAACTCTGAAACTGTTCCTGAACTCTTTTGTTTAAAGCTTGCACTCTATCATTCTGAACCTCAGTACCACCTCTGGTTTTCTGGTGGTTAACTGGAGATAAGAGTCTCACAGACTTTCCTTTCTGGGCTGGCTTTGAACCTCCTTAGATTTCAGCCTTCTGAGTAGCTAGGATTACATGTGTGAGTCACAGCACTCAGCCAGGTAAGTATATTTTTATGAATCATACTGATACTTTGAATTCTTGGGTCTACCAGATAATATTTAACCTTATTATGTTTACATTTTTATCTCCTTCCTTTTATGTTGAAAAGTTTGATACTCTGCATTATGATTCATTCTTATAATTACATCCTTGCCCAATTGCTTTGTCTCACCATAGACAACACGTAGTCTCAGAATAAAACAAACAGTAGCACACACAACACCAGTTCCTCGATCAGTAGAGGTTAATGCTAATGGTGCTTCTTTTAGTTAGGGGTATATCCTGCTTGAATTGCATAGTCAAACTATTCTAAGTGAATGCAACATGGAATAATTTCGGTCATGTGGTTCATGCCACCAATTGGTTTATAGTTAGGCTTCCTTGTTTGTGTTTGCTTTTTAAGAATTGCTTAAAGGTTTTAATTGCTTAGAATTTTTGCTTTTTGAAAAAAATTATTTTTGGTCTGTATGAAATATGCTTATATTCAAAATACATACACAAACACAAACAAGGAATAGATGCAGAAATTTAATTTTTATTCCGTCCATTCTAATCTGTTCCGTAATGAAATTAATTTACATGCTAATAAGTAGAATTTTTGTTTTTTGGTGGGGTTGAACTCAGGGCCTTCTACCCTCCTAGCCCTTTCTTGAGTCATATCTCCCGCTATTTTTGTTTTAATCATTTTTAGAATAGGGTTTTGAATTTTTTTTACTGGGACCATCCTTTTCCATGAGCCTCCTATTTTTGCTTCCCATGGTGCTGGATGGCAGGTGCCGGGAATACAGGCCTGTGCTACTACACTGAAGTATTTTTTCTCAGGCTAGCCGTGAATCACCATCTTCCTGCTTTCGGTTTCCTAAATAGCTGAAATTAAGTTTGAGCTACCATGCTTGGCTTTGTCCTTATAAATGGAAACTTTAATTCCATTAATGAGTGGAATTGTTAGATATTTCTCTTGGCTTAGGAACACCATTTAAAAAAATCACGGAGACATTAGGTTATTATGAAGTAAGGAGTCTGTGCAGTATTGATTCCTAATTTTTTCTCACAGTCACATAGTACTCCTATTGGTGGAGTTACTATAATTAATTCCACCAATGCTCTGTTGATGGACCTTTTGTGTTTCCCGGTTTTCGCTATTTCAAATAGTGCTGAAATGAATAGTCGGGTGCATGTGTCTTTTTGTATTGTTGCCAATGTTTCTGTAGAAGAGATGCTTACAAGTGGGATGTCTGGGTCAAAGGGTAAATACAAGTGACATTTTGCTAGAATCTGCTAAATTCCCCTTCATTGGGATTGAGCCATTTTTCACTCTCATCATCAAATTATGAGAGCATCTGTTCCCCAAAGCCTAGCCAGTTGAGAATGATGTCAAAGTTTTGGATTTTTGCCAATTTGATAGGTGAGAAATTGTGTCTCATTATAGTTTTAATTTGCAAATGCAAAGTAGATTGAACATCTTTTTCATATGGTTCAGACTAATTTGCATTTCCTTTCTGGTGAATTATCCCTATCTATTCCTAGAGAAATCTTTACAAGGCCTTGGTCTTTTTCTCATTTTTAGAGGCACTCACTATATAAATTGCAACTTACTCTTCTGGTTCTCATTTTCCCCCTCATCATGGGGCTTGAACTCAGGGCCTTATGTTTTTACTTGTTATTTTTTCTTTTTTTGCTCAAGTCTGGCTTTCTACCACTTGAGTCACACCTCTACTTCTGGCTTTTTGGTTATTAATTTGGAGATAAGACTCTCACAGTCTTTCCTGTTAGGCTGGCTTTGAACCTTGTGAGCCACTGGTACCTGGCTTTCTCATAATTTAAAAAAAATTGTATATTCTGATGGTGCTTCCTTTTTCTTTACAATAAAAATTCTTTTATTTTTGTGTTAGTGAAATTTTTTTGATAATGCTTCTGAGGCACAGAATTTTCACTGTTCAATGAACCAATGGAACCATTTTATTTTTTATTAATTTTAATTTTTTGTGAACATACTGTACAGAGGGGTTACAATTACATGGACAAGATAATGTGTACATTTCTTATCAAGCATTGCAGCCTCCTCCTTTGTTAACCCTTCACATCCCTTCCCAGCCTCCTCCCCCACCCCCAATGGAACCATTTTAATACATTTTGATATTTCTACTCCCATATCTAGAAAATGGAGAAGACAAAAGAAAAGTCATGGGAAATTTGTAAGTACCAAAATACAGTCTTTACCTGGAAGGGTCAGGACCTGGAATAACTTTGTGTATTTTTCTTCTTGACAGGTAGTTCAGTGGTCTTTTACTATTTGGCTCCAAGTTCTGATTCCTAAAGTTTTCGTTCCACCTGGAAAGCTGGCTTTTAAATCCTTCCACTTGTAGATAGTTGCATTTGTTTTACCCAATAAAAGATAAAGAAGTAAAATTGATTGCTGGAGTGGTGAAAGCATGCTAGTAAAGTAGCAATAGAATTCTGAGGCTGATTTAAGTGAAATGGTTTGAATTTCTGTTTATCATTGGCAGAGTTTGTGGATACATGCACATGCATGATAATTTATCATGGTAGTGTACAACTCCAATTTTCAAAGTGATATCGACTTTATGAACACTCAAATAAAGTGGCATATGGTGTTGAAGAGAAGCCAGGGGAGATTTTGCAGTAGGATAAAGTCATATTTTTTTAAGAGACACTAACTTTGATGGTAATTAATTTAAATTCCATCCTCCTAATTATTTCTGCTTAGTAGACAGATTACAAAACATTGTATTTCATTGTATTTTGAGTTGTACTGTTCATATAGTTTGAAGGGAGTTTTCCATGTTTTTATATAGGTATCTAACAGATATCCTTGATTTTGCCTTTGAATATGCAAAGCTGGAAATACTTTATACCTGGTCTCATATGGAAATATGATTGCTAACTATACATGAAGTACACAATAGTCCAGATGGCTGCATTCCACGTGACTGTTAGCTCTTGAAGGAAGATGTGTGGCTGTCACAGCTACTTGTCACTCAATTTTACTCATTATAGAATGTTTCTAATTTCTTCTTATCTTCCCTTTAACATCGTCAAAGCTCTTTTGTTTGCAACTAGACTTAAGTCTAGTTGATGAAGTATCTTTATTGGTAGGTGAAAAGCAGGAAGTGAAAAGCAAAATGGTTTATGTTCTATTATACTACACGGGCCTCTCTTATAAAGGCAGAATGTCAGCGTTGTACTGATATACCTGGAAAGACTCTGCTGGTCTCCCTTTACTCACCCAGTTCAGAAGAACAGAAAGTTTATTCACCTGTTCTACCTCTCTAGGCTTCTGATGTGTTTGGAAGACCTGGCCCACTTAAACTAGATTGATGTCAACTTAGCATAACTTTGAGGAAATGAAGGGCATAGTTGGGATCCATAAATACCTGATTGGTAAGTTCTTCTACCTGTCTAC
>NW_012267233.1:14693483-14697300 GCF_000151885.1 Dipodomys ordii | reverse complement strand
CATTTGTTAGGAAATGGAAAGACTTGGAAAAAATTATATTAAGTGAAGTAATCCAGGCCCAAAGAAACATAGGTCCCATGGTTTCCCTTATTTGCAATGTCTAGTACATGTCTATGACAAACAGAGAAGGTCAAAGGCTATGACCATATGAGATAATGTTGAGGGAAATATACCCCAAGACAAGGACATAAGACATTTTTTCTTTCTTGCTATTGTTTTTAATGTGCTTAAAATCCAAATCCACTATATGATTCTTTTGTTTCTTTTGTAAGTTCTTCCCCCATGGTATAACCCCTGTTTTCACTGTATTTGAGTCCCGTGTTCTTCATCTTGTATATACATTTTTGTAATTTGGAGAGGGGAAAGGGTATCGCGGAATGTTTAAATGGGGATGCATGTTGACCTATTGTGACAATGAGGTATAGAAGTTGAAAACAAACTTTACAAAGTTGGGATGGGGGCAGGAGGAGTTGGGGAGGTGGGGAGTGAAGTGGTGGGGGAAAATCAAAGGAGGGGGTAACAATACTCGATAGGAAATGTACTCATTATCCTACTCATGTAACTGTAATGCCTCTGTATAGTATCTTTACAATAAAAAAAAAACCATACAAAAAATCTTTAGCCCAAATAAAATGACTGCTTTGATCTGTTGACTGTTGAAAGTACACTGAATATGTGGATTTTTTTTTTTTTATTTTTGGTCGGCTGTGGGGTTTGAACTCTCGGCTTGGGCCCTGTCCCTGCATTCTTCAGCCCAAGGCGAGTGCTCTACCGCTTGAGCCACAGCACCACTTCCAGTTTTCTAGTGGTTTATTGGAGATTAGTTTCATGGGCTTTCCTGCCCCGGCTGGCTTTGAACTGTGATCCTCAGATCTCAGCCTCCTGAGTAGCTAGGATTACAGGTGTGAGCCACTGGTGCCTGGTGTTTATGTGGAATTTTTATCACCAGTCATCTCACTTTTGTTAACTATTTTGTTATTAGATTGTGATCCCTCTTTGTTCTGTAAGAGGTTTTGGTTTTCCTACCCAAGTTCTAATTATTTCTATTTATCTATGTAAGGAGCTCTGTAGCCTGATGTATCAAATATGAAGTTTATCTCAGAATGTCTCACATTTGGAAAGTACTTTTTTTTTTGTAGTTGCTATTTGCCCAACAGAGTAAAGAAAATAAAGAGACCAACCTTAAAGTCAACTGCACTTAAATGTACTTGGTTCATTGCCCTTGAGACTTCTAGTGTCTCTTTTGCTGGGTGAGTTTATGTTCTAGTTCCTCTGCTTCTGTTTCATTTGTTCACCCAGAAAGCTCCCAAATGACAAGGATTGCTTCTTAAAAGATACAACTTCAGAGAAACTGTCACAGTGAATCAGCTTGCGCCTGGCTTGAAGGAATCTTCTGGGATCTGGAACATTGCAAGTGTTTTATGTAATAGAACCTCTTACTTGCTGAAAATATCAGAGCGCCAAAGGCAGGTCATCTTTCCACAGCACAGAGAAGATAGGCTAGTCCATTTACTCACAATCACCCTGACAAAGGCTGCATAGAAGTAGCTGTGTAACTATTTATGATAATTTTCAAGTATTTTAGTATTTCTTAAAATACTTTCCTTTAAATTTATATTTCAAGTTTATAAGCCCAGTTTATAGCTTAAATACTTAAAATTGTGTGTATCATATACAGAAAAAATTAAAGCTATTGATGTTGAAGACATCTGGTCAAAATCATTGTTCAAGGTAAGAAAATTGTGTCTGTCGTAAGACTAGAATTGACTTCACACTCGTCTGCCAGCTGTGGGCTAGGAACTGTGAGCCCATCCCTTCCTGTATCCTTTCTTACATCAGAAGGCTCAAATAACCTAGAGAATACACATATAATCCCATGTTCTCATGTTTCTAATACATACTAATTTAAAGGGTAATAAAAATAGAAGAGGAGGAGAAATAACATACGTTAAATTCCATAATTTGTGTTATGCTTCAGGTATGTTAGTAGGTAGATGATCATTTTCATGGCTCTATTTCTATATATTGTGTGAATTTAAGAATTCAAGAATTGGGAAGTGGCGCTGTGGCTCAAGTGGTAGAGCGCTCGCTTTGAGCCGAAATGCTGAGGGACAGCGCCCAGGCCCAGAGTTCAAGCCCCACGACCAACAAAGAATAAGAAAAAAAAAAAGAAATGTAGTATTTGGGGTTGGAAAGGTGCCTTAGTGGTAGAGTGCTTGCCTTGCATGCCTGAGGCCCTGGGTTCGATTCTTCAGCACCACATAAGCAAAAAGAAAAAAGCCGGAAGTGGCACTGTGGTTCAAGTGGTAGAGTGCTAGCCTTGAGCTTAAGAGCTGAGGGACAGTGCCCAGGCCCAGAGTTCAGGCCCCACAACCAACCCTTCCCCCCAAAAAAAAGAATTCAAGAATTAAAAAAAACAGATTAAGATTATAATCAATTTTATTTGTCAAGGAGCAATGCCTGTTGAATTATATTTTTCTTAGAATGTTCTTGAAAGTTCCTTTTCAGTGAATCAACATGAATTAAAATAAACTGCCAGAATCATTATCAGTAATGTGCTGGAAATAATGATCTTCAGGATTGGGGTTAATAACCCATGGAAGTGACTGGATTTGATACCTTCTCTTCTGACTCTTCCCAGCACGTCACTAAGAATGACAACCATTTTAGACATTTTGACTTGAAATTAGGCTTGAAAATAGCTACTCTCCTGGGGTGAGTTAACATTTAATGTTGGGCATGTAGAAATGACTGCTGATTTTCATTCTTTATATTAATTCCATGGGGATGGTGAGCTAGTAAAACATTTGTGTGAGCCGGTCATTATTTGAAATTTATTTACCAAAGTAGCTTACGTAATAATCATCCCAGTGCTAAATCAGTCAGTCAACAAGTTTTTATTGAGTCCCTATTGGGTTGGAGCAATGTACAGTAATGATGTATTCAGTAGTGTACAGATGTATACAGCACAGATTAGACATGAATTTGACCCCCAAGGTCTTACAAGCCATTAGAGGAGACAAACAGACACATATCATCAACTGAAATGTAAACAGATGACCTAACTCCTGGGGCATGGAGAAGTAGCAGCTGGCCTTGGATTGTCCTGGTGGGGGATGGGTTAGGTTAAATGTGAGAAACTTCCATGATGTAGGTGCTTTGGTCTGGTTTAGTTTGAAGCATGTTAGTGAAAAGCAGTTTGACTTAGGGGATAAAGTATAATTTGGACAAAGACTGCACTAGAGAATGAAAGCCTGTTTATCGATAGGTACTGCAAGGTGCATGAACATTTTAGAGGTTAGCTGGAGATAATAGTCTCTCAGACTTGTCTTCTAGGGTAGGTTTTGAAGAGGGATCCTCAGAGCACAGTCTCCCAAGTAGCTAGGATTATAGGTATAAGCCACCAGTGTCTGGCTATTGTATTCTAATTTTAAGGAAATAGCTATATTTGGTGAAGACTTTCTAACTTGATCATGAAATAATAATGATAGCTGCTCTTTTGACTAGACTTCTCATAATATTTTATGGTAAAGACACCAACCTAAGGGAGTTGAGAGATAGCAATGAAGAGTAGTTGGTGGGAATGAGGAATTTGCACTGGTAACAGGGCTCAACTCTAATCTGAGTCTCATTACAAGGTTCAGTATGTCCTGTGGTTCCTTTTAAAAAAATAGATGAAAAATAGATGATAATGCTATAGATGACAATCAAAAATCCTCCTCCAGGGCTGGGAAGGTGGCTCAGTGGTAGAGCGCTTGCCTTGCATGCCTGAGGCCCTGGGTTCAATTCCTCAGCACCACATAAGCAAAAAAAAAAA
>NW_012267233.1:14669096-14693433 GCF_000151885.1 Dipodomys ordii | reverse complement strand
CGAATAAAAGTGTAAGATAAAAAGAAATCCCATCTCATTAATTTGCAAAATATTTCTGTAGTGCTTGTATGTGCTAGTCTCTGTGCTGGAGGATAGAGTTATATCTTTCCTTTTTCTTTTTTTCTTTTTTTTGTCCAAGACCAGGACTCAAACTTGGTATTTGATGCTTTCTCTCATTGGCTGGTATTCTACCAGCTGAACCATGCCTCCAATCTCAGGGCTGATTATTTCTTTTCTAAGAAATAAGATTTTTTTTTGGTGTGTGTGTTTCCTGAGGCTTGACTTCAGGATCTGTGCAGTTTCCCTGAGCTTTGTTTGCTCAAGTCTAATGGTCTACCACTTGGGCCACAGCTCCACTTCTGGATAGAGCTGTATCTAATGCAATTGCTTTGTCAGAAAGACAGACTGTGATCTAGAAGGGCTGGAATACTCTGTCAAAACTCCTCTTTCATTGCATTAGAAAGAAGAGAGGTCCAATGCCTTTTATGTTGGCATATTACACTAGGATGGGGAGAGAGAGCTTCTCAGAGATTAATTTTGCTTCTCCATCATAGAGAGGAGGCATTATTATAGAAGCTCTAAGTGCGTACTCTGAAAGCAAGGCAACTGATCTTGGATCATTTAGAGGGGCCAGGGTCAAGCCTGTTGGCATCATCTGAGGAAAAATGGCCAGGCCTGGTCCAGCTGAAGTTGTAAGCCAGTCTGGTCCCGTTTAACCCCTCTAGGGGTCTCTTGAGATCTTTGTGAACTGAGAGTTGCACACATAACCCAGATCTAGTTGGGTATGGGAACCTGGTGACTGACTAGGACAGGGTAGGGGGATTGTTGTTTGAATCCGGGTAGGGAAAGGGGGGCTTTGATCCAGTACCTCTCATGACTGCAGAACTGCAGAGATCTGGTTTGCATTCTGTTCTCCATGTTGGCCTTCAGGAAGAGTACCATAAGTTTGGTTGAGACTTTTACTTAATTCTGGGTTAAACTAACGCTTCTCCCACTCAGCTACCCTGAATTTCACCATACCCACTCAGGAGTGTTCAATTCAACGTGACCTTCATGAGGTGTGTTGAAGGAATCAAATGACCAATAGCCTGAGATTCCCAGGCTTGTTTGTATAAAAATACCCTTCATGCCAGGCGCTCGTGGCTCATGCCTGTCATCCTAGCTACTCAGGAGGCTGAGATCTGAGGATTGTGGTTCAAAGCCAGCCTGGGCAAGAAAAGCTGTGAAACTCTTATCTCCCATAAACCACCAGAAAACCAGAAGTGGCGCTGTGGCTTAAGTGGTAGAGTGCTAGCCTTGAGCTGAAGAGCTGAGGGACAAAGCCCAGGCCCAACATTCAAGCCCCACGACTGACCAACAACAACAACAAAATACCCTTCATTGAAGATGAGGGGAATGAAAGGGCTTAAGCTCAAAGAGAAAGTGGGTAGCTCAGCTTGGACCCCTTACCCTGAATTTTAATGGCTGACCTACTGAGACACTCACAGCTGTTTGAGAATAGTATCTAGTTTCTAATATTTAAACACAACTTGCCAAGTTTTACTTAGTTATAAGCACTCAAGGCCATTGTCGGTGTGCCAAGACAGGATCAAACTGTTGTAGATACAGCTGAGCAGGCCCCTGGCACATGTGGGGTCTGTGGGCTATGGACTTGATTTGGGACTATTAGGTCTGACCAGGGATTTGAGCATTGATATTCTGGGGAAGAAAATATGTAGAGGGATCCTACAGTGACTCTTGGAAATGAAGACACGGAATTTCTGTATTTCTTTCAGGCAACTGTTACAGTAAATAAGAAAGTAAAGGGAAAACTTAATGTATTGAGAACTCTGTCCTGTGACCTTATTGGAGAGGAGTTTTAGTCGTTATGGGGAATATTCTGGAAACTCCACCCACTGGTTCTGAGAAGATGTAGCAATTTTCCATTTGAGAGCTGCATTTTGTTTTTTTTTTTTTTTAATATACAGATAAATGGGTAAGACACAGTTTGAAAACCAGCTGTGGACGGGAAGGAAGCAAAGAAGGTGGCAATTACTCTGGGCAATTACTCTACTGCCAATGTGCCATAGGTATTTATATTTCTGTTCCTTGATCCCTCACTTCATTCCCTGCCATGTCCTTCCTGTAAACTATAGGGAGTAAAGCCAAGGCCAGTGACTCAAACCATGAAAGAAGGCAACACTCAAGTGGCTCAGGAACCACTTGGAAAAGGTGGGTCCTGAATCTTGCCTAGGGCATGAGATGCTTAACCTTGGTGGTTAACTTGATTGGATGGAGAGATGCCTAGGTGATTAGTAAAGTACACTCTTTAATGTGTTTGTGAGGAGTTTCTTTTTTGTTTTTTTGTTTTTGTTTTGGGGGAATTGGCACTTAAAGTTAGGGCATTGCACTTTTGTGGTATGTGCTCTACAGCTGAGTCATGCCTTCTGCCTTACTTTTATCCTTGATTACTTTTTGAGATAAGATCTTGCTTCCTGCCCAAACAGGAACCTGGACAGTGATCTGTCTATGGTAGGCTTCCCATTGTCATGGGGATGATAGACACCACTATGTGCCGCATTCCTGCATTGAAGCCTTTGGGCTTCTCTGCCTGGCATCTTACTCCTCCCAAATTTAGCCTGGCACTTAAGTTGAGGATGACAGGCATGTGCTATTAGGCCAATCTATGGGCTAAGGAAGGATCTTGTGAACTTTACTGCCAGGGCTGGCCTTGAAGTGAGAGTATGAAGGTCTCAGTTTCCCAAGAGCTAGGATTACAGGTGTGAGCCACTGGTACCACCACAAAGGATTAGGTAAGGGAGGAATTACTGCCCTAAATGTGGATAAATGAAGCTGGGGGACCAATGGGGACAAGTGGGGGTGGGGGAGTGCACAGGAGGAGGAAATCCATTAGCATATACATCCTTTCTATTTCTCTTGGGTGCCTGGGTGCTCTGATTTACAGCAGAATGCTAAAGAGGAAGTCAAATTCCTGAGAAGTAGGGATTGTTTTCTAGGTTGTAAGCTAGCAACTATAAGCATGGAGGGCCAAGAATATTTTTGTCTATAATCTCTCTTGGGGAAACACGTCCGATGTCTTAAAACATCCTCATTCAGTGAAGAAGCAACCTATTTTCTTCTCCCCTCACAAGATGATCCTAACTACTCATGGTGAAGCCAGTCTTGCTTTATTGTAGTTCTTTTTCAATCAGTTAGATAAACATTACCTCATTTTTTAACCTATTGGGTAATTTATTTTTAGCCTCAAATCCCATTAATCCGAAGGTGTTGGGGAATCTGACCCAAATGTTTGTCTATTTAACCCTTTCTAAGAGTACTGAGCATTCTCTTTCTGCCCACAATTGCTGCTCTCTAACCATAGCCGATTAAGAAAGAAGGGACATGAAATGCACGTGATGGGGATCTCGTACCACAGAGGTCACAAGATATTTTAGAGAAGACTAAAAGTTGGAGAGGTAAAGATAACAATAAAAAATGTGTTTCTAATTTAATGTGTTCACAATAGTTTACACATGGGGCTGCAACGAGAACATGTTGGAAATAGAATAAGTGAAATAAAAGCCTGAAAAACAATCTCATTTTGTGCACTGAAACATTTTAGGAGAACTATTTGCTTTAAATTAATTCCAAGGCCCCACAACAAAATACGGATTTGTTTTTTCTTCATGTCTCTGTAGAGGAGGGTATAAGGACAGAGAAAAAATAGGTATCAGAAAGAGCTTTGAAGTGTTCTGATTCAAACCACCCCTCTGTGGAAAGACTGGGCGAGAGGAGTGTGAAAAAATTCACCAGCTGGCAAATTCTCAAAATAGTTTTCCTTTCATGCCCCCCTCCCCTCTTTCCCCAGGTTCTTAATTCTCAGATAGGAAAGATAAAGGGTCCCAGTAGTGCCTGTTCTTGGAACCAGACTTTTCACAGGGGAGTGCTCTGAATCTTTTAACGAATCTGACCAACTAGATAAAAATTCAGTGGGTCAAGTGGTCAGAAGGCTAAGGAGTCCAACCTAATGGCTAGCACCAGAGATCAGAGCAGGTGCCCCTGCCTATGGGTAAGGATTGAGACACTTGAGAAAGCAGATTGGTTATGAGAGATTTATACCCGCTCTGGGAGGACCATTAGAGACATTTCCCCCCTCCTCCCCTCTCCCTTGCCGCCCTCTCCCCTCCCCCTGCCCCTCATATTCCCCCCTTCTCTTTCCCCTCCCCTTCCCTTCTCTTATTATTGTTCCTTCCTTTTTCTTACGAGAAGAAAAACTGCCCCTAATTCTTTATTGAAACCCCTAAGGCCTGGTCTTCATGTTTCAAATTTTAGAAAGGTGATTCAATTAGAGTTGTAATTATTCAGTAATAGATATGGTTGTACAAATGTTACTATATGTTATGCATGCCCTTAGTGAGGTCTGATAAAACCAGGCTATTTGTTCTCAGTTTATGACATGGATATTATCACTTGCTAGGATAAAGACAAACCATGCTTACTTTCAAAAACCTTTAGACATTTAGAGTGCTTGGATTTTGGCATCTTGGCAAAGATATCAGAATGGCATGTAGACTTTTTAAAGTACATGTTTATTGAGTTATCATTTATATATATAAATTTTACAGGAACTCTTTGATGAGTTTTGACAAATATGCTTACTCCCAATCGATTCTGTCATCTTCAACATTTCTCCCATGTCTTTCTTCCCATGCTAGGTCCCAGGCAATGACTTGTTCTCTGTCATCACAGACTAAATTTGTCTTTTTTAGAATTCCCTATTAATGAAATCATACAACACTTTCTCTTTTTATGTCTGGCTTCCTTTGAACAGCTTACTATTTTGGAGGTTCTTTCATTTTGTTTCAGGTATCAATAGTTCATTCCAAATAACATCCCATCATTGATGAACCACAATTTGCGTATCTACTTACATAGTCCTTGGCATTTGCAGTATTTCTTCATTTTGTTGTATATGGTAATAAAGCCTTTCCCTAAATACTTTTTTGTAAATTTTGTATATAAATTGAATACGTGGCTCAGAGTAGAATCTCTTGATCTAGTAATAAGTGTGGGTTTACTTCAGAAAAAAAAATCTCTAAAGCTGCTTTTTAGTTGAATTACTATTTTGTCTCCCAAACTGCTTTATATTGGAGTGGGAGTTAGTTGCTCCACATCTTTGCTTTACATCTGGTAATAAGTAGTCTTCTAAAAGTTAGGACTGTTCTAATGGCATAATAATATCTTTATTGAGATTTTAACTTGCATTTCCCCAGTGATTAGTGATGCCGAGGAGCTTTTCATGTACTTCTTTACATTTGTTATAACTTACTTTGGAAAGTGCATGTTCATTATTTTGGTTAATTTTATTGGGTTGGTTTTGTTATAGAGTTATGTGTTATTTTAAGCATGTATTCTGGATAGAAATCAGATAATGATATAGCAACTTTTTGCAGTTCTTAAAAGGTATGTCGTAGAAGCTAAAGAGATGTTAAATAATTTGGTCAAAGTCACATTGCTCCCTATAGGATAATGTAGGATTTGAAATTAAATTTTAATAGTAATAATGACAATAGTAGTTTTCATTAATGGAAACTTAGGTTATTCACAAGGTCTAACTGCTACAAATAAGTGAAAACATGCAATATTTAGCTTTTTGAGTTTGGCTTTTCTCATTCAACATGAGATCTCCAACTTCAACTACTTTCCTTCCAGTGATAGACTTCCATTTTCCTATATGGCTGAGTAATATTTCATAGTATATATGTCCCACTTTTTAAATCTGTTAATCAATTTTTGGGTACTTCAATTGACTCCACCATTTGGTTGTTGTGAACAGAACTGCAATAAATGAGTATGGAGATTTCTTTCTTATATATTGATTTTGACTTCTTCAGATATATACCTGAGTGCTATGGTGTGATTATAAGGTACATCTAGTTTTAATGTTTGTGAGGAGCCTCCGTACTGATTTTCATAGTGGTTGCACTGATTCATATTCCCATCAACAGTATATGAGGGTCTTCTCCCCTGCATCCTCAACAATGTTTGTTTTCTTGTTTTAATTTGCATTTCCTTTATGACTAAGGATATTGACTATCTCTCTGTGTGTCTATTAGCCATTTGAGAACTGTCTTTAACTGTCACTTGGATCTAGTAATTGTTTCTTTTGTAGTGTAGAATTTTTATTGGGGGGGGTACTAAAATCAAGTTAGAACTCTTGCTTAGCTTTGTTTTTCTTTTGGCTGGTGCTCTACCACCTGAGCCATGCCTCCAGTTCTGTCTTTTTACTGGTTAATGGGGAGATAAGAGTCTTGCAGATTTTTCTGTCTGAGTGGGCTTAGAATCTGAGGATCAAGATTCTAAGCTGTAGAGAAACTTTTTACTTTTGTTTAGTCCCATTTGTCAGTTCTTGCTCTTACTTTTTGAGCAATTATAGTTCTATTCCGAGGATATAACAAAAATGTGTATTAAAATGGCCCTGTATTTATGACAATTTTAGAAAGTCTAATGCCCAAATAGGCTGAGCCATTTATGTTTTTTTCTTTTCTCTTTTTGTTGGTGGTGGGGCATGAACCTCGGCCTGGGTGCTGCCCCTCAGCTCTTCAGATTGAGCAACAGCACCACTTCTGGTTTGCTGGTAGTTTATTGAAGATAAGAGTTTCATGGAGTTTCCTACCCTGGCTGGCTTTGAATCATGATCCTCAAATCTCAGCCTCCTGAGTAGCTAGGATTACAGGCATGACTCACTAGTTCCTGGCTAAGCTGAGGCTTTTAAAACACTCTAGAAATTATGTAAAAGAAATTTTTAAAAGTACTTTTGAGGGACAGAGCACCAGGTAGGCCAGGCTTGTTCTTTGCTGTGAGTGGCATACAATGGGCAAAGAACAACTTAACTGTTAATTTTGTACCATCAAGACCTGTGTGTCTTAAATATACGCATGAATTTCAACCAGTATGTTTCAGGATTTATTAAAACTGAGAATGAAACACTGAATACCTTGGGGTAATTTGAGGATGAGAGGAATAAGCAGAATTTGATTCTAAGAAATAGGAGAAGGAAGTGAGACTATAATGTACAGCACATATTTGTTAAGCATTTACTTAGGGACAGTGTTTGGGGTCAAGATGGTACTAATAATGGATTACATAGTTCCCTCCTTAGATCATGCAAGTCAATGCTGGGGGGTATAGCTCAGAGAGAAAGCAACTCTGAGGACTTTGGGGGGGAAGGGCACATGAGTGCATTGGCCCAGTATCCCTTTAATGGAGCTCATAGCAAAGCAGTGATCTGCATAATGAAACAGTGCTCACTGTTTCATGAATAATGACTTCATGTCATAACATAAAGCCATAGAAGATCACTTTTCTTCTCTTTGCCAAGCCGTGGAAACCCTCTTTCTTTTCTCAACAAGATACATTGGAAGATCACTTTATTCATTTAACAAAACCAAGTGAGAAAAGTTAGTTTTAGCATTTATCATGAGCCAAGTACTATTCTAGGCACTAGGATTATAGTTGTGGACAAAAGAGTAGAAACTCCTGCCTCATAGAACCTATATTCTTGTAGCAGATTTATACAAGAGACAAATCTGTGTTAAATATTGATAGTTCTAAAATTTAAGACACACTACTACCCTGGTGTGAATGGAATAGAATCAGCAAAGTGGAAAATATTCAATAGTAAAAAAAATATACTCAATGGCCAGATTGTGTTGAACTTTGTAGACTGTTGTGGAATTAATTTTTTGGTTTTAATTCTGATTTTTTTTAAAGTAGTGAGGCACAATAAGGAGCAATGGGGACTGACAGGCTTTCAGTTTCACTTTGACTATGGGTCAGGTGAACCCTTAGGGGTTAAAGGTGGGAGTAGGTGAGAGATGCTACTGGCTGGTACTTGAGTTGTGAAAGTTGGGATGCTGAAAAAAGATTGCTTCTGAAATAGAATGGAAGAAAGACAGCCTCTTCAGCAAATGGTGCTGGCAAAATTGGTTAACTACTTGTAGAAAACTAAAGCTAGATCCTTATATATCATCCTGCACCAGAATCAACTCCAAATGGATCAAAGACTGCGGAGTCAAAGCGGACACTCTGAAAACATTACAGGATGGAATAGGAGAAACCCTAGGTCTTATTGGCACAGGCCGAAATTTTCTTAAAAGAGACCCAGAAACACAACAAATCTAACAAAGGATGGACAAATGGGATTGCATGAAATTGCAGAGCTTCTGCATGACAAAGGACATAGCTAGCAAGATCAATAGCCCACAGATTGGGAGAAGATCTTCACTAGCCATACAACGGACAAGGGTCTCATATCTAAAATATACCTGGAACTCAAAAAATTAAATCCCCCAACAACAAATCTTCAAAGAAACAACTGCCCAATAAATAAGTGGGCAAATGACTTAAAGAGAAACTTCTCTGAAGAGGAAAGAAGGATGGACAGTAGACACATGAAGAAATGCTCAACCTCCCTAGCCATAGAGGAAATACAAATCAAAACAATATTGGGATACCACCTCACTCCAGTTAGAATGGCTAAAACCAAGAACTCTAACAACAACAGATGCTGGAGGGGATGTGGACAGAAGGGAACCTTACTGCATTGTTAGTAGGAGTGTAAACTTGTTCAACCACTTTGGAAAGCAGTATGGAGGTTCCTCAGGAGACTCCCCATAGAGCTCCCCTATGACCCAGCAATTCCACTTTTGGGCATTTACCCAAATGTTCACAAACAAGACCACACTAAAGCTACCAGCACGATTATGTTTATTACAGCTTATTTACTATAGCTAAGATATGGAACCAACCCTGATGCCCCTCAGTAGATGAATGGATCAAGAAAATGTGGTATATATACACAATGGAATTCTATGGCTCCATCAGAAAGAATGACATTGACCCATATGTTAGGAAATGGAAAGGCTTGAAAAAAATTATATTAAGTGAAGTAAGCCAGGCCCAAAGAAACATAGGTCCCATGGTTTCCCTTATTTGCAATATCTAGTATATGTCTGAGTCAAGCAGAAAAGGTCAGATAAGTTGATGTTAGGGAAATGAACCCTAAGATATGTATTCAAATGTTTTTTTTTTCATGTGATTGTTTCTAACACATTTATAAGATTATTTCTTTGTTGCTTTGTATGTCCCTCCCCCACAGTATAACCCCTGCTTTCACTGTATTTGATGTTGGTATAATTTGTGGAGGGGAAGGGGGAAAACAAATCGTTTAAATAGGGATACAGGTGGACCACTGTAACAATGAGATGTACAAGTCGTTATGTCGAAAACGAACTTTACAACTTTGGTGTGGGGGGGGGCAGGGAGGATTGGGTGGGAGGGGAGGATGGGAAGGGATGGGAAGAAGAAATAAAGAAGGAGGCTACAATGCTTGATAAGAAATGTACTCATTATATTGCCCATGTAATTGTAACCCCTCTGTACAGTATTTTCACACAAAAAAAAAGATTTTTGGTTCCAAATTGGCACAGGTGACCTCTGGCTACCTAGAATATATTTCCTTTCACACAGAAGCTAGTCCTAGGGCTTGGAACATCCTTTTCAGTTTTATCACCTGGTTTACAAACTTCCTTCAGAGTCAGTTCATGGATATACAGCCTCCTTTCTACTTTTCTGGGAAGTTTTCTCTTGACTCTTCAGAATTTCTTTGGATATTTTGATGATTCAGCGACACCCAGTGCATTGTCCTCTTTGTTTTATTTCTGTCTGTACTTAAGACTGTAAGTAACCCAAGGATTCAAAAACAAGTAGAGGAATGACAAAGACTTAGTGTTACTCATCTTTGTATTCCTGTCATTTACCATCACACTAAGAGAATGAGGAAGAATCCACACACATTGGGAAAGCAGAGGTCTCCACAAAGGAGAAATCCTAAGGCTGGGCTTACTTCACAGTGGAGTTGGAACTTGTTCTGGATCTTGAAAGATGTACTGGATTGGAAGGTGGTGGGGAAAGAGGAGGAAAGAACAACTGGAGGGATGGGCCATGTTCTTCCTAACTTTGAACCCAAACATGCATCTCACAGTTTCTACGGGTTGTTTTTAGTTTATTATTTCCAGATCAATTGCTTCCTCTGATGAAACCCTTCAATATTGGACAAATCTTAGGTTTCCCTGAATCTTCTTTTTTCATAGCGTGTCTGTGCTAGTTCTCTGCCTGTCACCATAGACTTAATGGAGCTGTTCCCCACCTGTATATTCACACTGTTAGACAGCCAAGATCAGGACCTGTGTGCCTCTCATGAAGGCTTCTGTAAACACAGACTCCATGGCAACACACACACACACACACACACACACACACACACACACGCACACACACACACACACAAACTGTCGCTTCTACCTGTAATTACCTATGCATGTCACTTGCTCACCACTTATTTATTCTCTCCTTCAGTCATTCCACAAACATTTGTTAAACATTTCCTAAGTGTGAAACACTTAAGTGCTAAAATCTAGGGCATACTGTGATGTGTACCCAAACATATAAAATGGAAGTATGGTATATGCAGGGGAGAATTCAAATGGTATAACCCCTTAGAACAACGAACTCGCAGTCTAGCAAAAGGCTACTCGAGACGTGCATGTGTGGGTAGGTGAAGGGGAAGGGAGGGTAGATAAATGATGTGAAGAACTTGGGGAAAATGCAGGTATAATATTAATGTATATCCTATGTAGAAAAATTGAGGGGATGGGTGGGGGTTGAGAAGGATGGGGGGCAGAATGATAAAGGGGTGATACATTGTACTTATGAACTGATATGTTGAATGGTTAATCCCTTTATATAATTACATAAAGATAAAATATAATTAAAAATAAGTGTGTATATTAACATCTAATTAGGTGCCTGACTTAAATGTGGGAACTTTGATCATCTTTGTTTGTTGTATTCTTACTTAAGTCGGTGTCTCTAATCTTTCCCTCTTTGTCTCTAGCTCTCAGTCTTTCTCTCTTTTGAGGGAAGGAGTTGGACTCAATGTATGTGTATGTAGATACTGTATAGCTAATATTGTTATGTAGAGAGTATGTATGCTCTCTTCCTCTATGTTATATCTATACATGTTTATATTCTTGTTCGTCATGTTTCCTATATATGTATTGATGAAACTGACTGTGGTATATAGAAAAAAAGGCTTATCATGGAAGTAAATTCTAGATTATATTCTTAGGTAACATTAAAATCAAATCTTCTCCAGTTCTGCTTTTTCCTATATTGGTCTCTCTGCCCTTGAGCTTAGAAACATCATGTTTGCTCAGCTTGCTTGTTTGGTCATGCTGGTACTCTCCTACTTGAGTCACAATCCTGCCCAGCTTTTGGCTGGTTATTTTGGAGATGAGTTGCCATCACTTTGCTGCCTGAGCTAGCTTCAAATAGTGATCTTCCAGGTCTTAAACCCTTGAGAAGCTAGGTTTACAGGAATGAGCCACTAGTGAATATCATGCCATATTCTCTGATAGAAGAAAATGATGTGTGTGCATGTTTATGCATGTGTGCATTTGTGTGTGTGTGTGTGCACATGTGCATGTGCACCTGAGGGGCTGGGTAGCATATCTGTAAGCAGCATAGGCATTGGGATCAGCCCTTGTGGGAGCAAATAATAACTCATCAGTTGTCACTGATGATAAAATGCCTAATTTCCCCCAGTCTCAGTGTCATCTGTATGTGTATTTGTATATTTGTATACTGTATGTTCAGAATGTTTTTGTGATATATAAATAAAATGATGCATCTTAAACAAAGATCAATAGATGATAGATAAACATATGAGAAAAAGTTAATTTTCAAGGAAGGAAAATGGAGCACAATGATGACAAAAATCCATTAAAACTAACTTTAGAGGTCATCTAAATAGAAAACTGAAGTTTTATAGGAATTGGACCTTGAAGTTAGCTAGACTTCAGACAGAGTTAAGGAATATTTTTGCTGAAGCCATCTAGTTGTGACAATACTTACTGTCCTGGGATTTGACCTGGATTAGTAGGTAGTTAAACTGATAGTGAAAAAAATGATGACTCTTTGAATCTTAAATATGATGTGTAACTTATTTTCCACAATTGAAAACATCTTATAACATCCCTTTAGAAAACATCAAAAGTATTTCTACAACATCAAAGTGGATTACACTTCCATCATACTAGTTAATTAAATAGCTGTACATAACTTGTAGATTATATTTTATTAATTAACCTGGCTTGATTTGTTCCTGTGGGCCCATTTAAAGTCCTTCTAAAATAAGTCACAAGAACAGCAATTACTAGGAAATAACTGGATAATTCATTTTTGACTCAGGTGGTTCCAGTAATTGTCAAATTCTATTCGGTTTCAAAGCAAACCAGAGGTACGTTCCATTGATGCAAGAGTACAGAATACTGCCAAACTTGGTTTTGTAGGTACTTGGGATATTACTTATAATTTCTTAATAAATTCCAGCAGCTTTTTTGATAATTAAGGAATAAGCAGAGCCCTTAGTGGCATGCCAGTACAGTGGAGTAATGGCCATTAAAGACATGAGCTTTGGGACTATTTGGAAACAAATGGTCATTTCACCAGAAAAGTTAAACAAACTGAGCAGTTTTACTCAACTTTCCTTCTTCGGCTCCATGCCATATTTATAGGTCAACTCCAACTAGTCAGTCCTGGTGAGTTTTTTATTTGTCAGCGGTATGAGCTTTCACTATGACAGCGATTAGCTCTACTCTCATTCCAGGCTCTGATAGCACGTACGTGTTTATTTTCTTTATTTGAAGGAAGTGCTCCACTATTTTTTCACATAAGAGATAATTATAAAATAATATGCAGAACTGAAGGCAGTGAGCTGTGGTTTTGCATTTAAAGTTATAGTAATATTTTGACTTGTATCTATATTTTATGCTGACAAAACATCACAAAGAATGTGTACATATATGTGTGTATATTTATGTATGTGTCTATTTCCTATTCCTTTGCTTCAGAGAATAGCTTTCTTGATTTATTTCTTTATTTTCTTCTTTCCTTTTTTCCTTTCTCCCTTCTTCTCTCCTACCTGGTCTCTCTCTCCCACCTTGCTTTGCCTTCTTTCCCTTCCTTTTCCTTTACCTTCCTTACTTTATTTTTTTCTTTTTATACTGGAGTTTGAGCTGAGAACCTAGTTGCTGTCCCTTAACTTTTTCCATCAAGGCTGGTATTTTACTACTTGAGCCACAGCTCCACTTTTGGCTTTTGGCCGTTAATTGGAGTTAAGAGTCTCATAGACTTTCCTGCCCAGAATGGCTTTGAACCATTATGCTCAGATCTTAGCCTTATGAGAAGTTAGGATTATAGGTGTGAACCACTTGTGCCTGGCCAGAAGCTGGCTGGCTATTGTGGAAGATGGATAGTCCAGTGATTCATTAAAAAATGCTCACGTTCTACAAGATATTAAAGTGATAAAGAAACAAGCCAGGAAAAGTGCTCAGTAAAAATGTCCACATTTCATTTGATCAGTTAGAATGTTTTTGTTTTGGTTAAAAACATATTGAGCAACGTAATAATAAAACTTTAACTAAAGAATTGGTGTATAAGCAAAAAGCACACGATACATGTCTACTGGGGCTGCACATAGACTGGAGTTTTCTCATTTGTAGGCTGTCTTAAATTGCTATTACAGTTTTTGTTTAAATTTAGCTGTTCTAATGTCTTTTGTCTCTAAATAGGAAGGACAATTGAAAGTAAGATGTTTCAATATATATGTGAGCCTCTATTTCTAACCACAATAATGGCACAGGCTGACCGTAAAATCCTGTCCCAAAGGGAACAGGATTCCTGTGGGGTTGTAGAGGCTATTTTTAAAAGGAGAAGTGGGGATGGGGGAAATTCAGTCAAGACTTCAGTGTATATCCTATAAAATTAACAAAAGTGAGGGAAAAGATGGCTTGGGAAGGAGAGGTGAGAGTGTTGAAGGTGTGACATTGATCCAAACCTTTGTATTCTTAAACTGCATTATTATGACAACTGCTTTATACAACTACTTAAAGATAATAAAACAAAAGAGAAAAGAACACAGATCAGTGACCCAGGCAATGATACATTTTGACGTAAGTAGCGCTAGGTAAAACTTGTTTCCCTTGGGTTGGAGGTGTGATTCAGTGGTCAGGGCACTTGCACAGCAAGTTTGGAGTCCTGAGTTCAAACTTCATTATTGCCAAAAAAAAAAAAAGTGTTCTCTTTACTCTTTGGACAAATCTTCAGTAGGTAAAAATCAATATTTCTTTATCCTGACTTTATGAGTATTCGTCTCATTTCCTTCATGGATCAAGTGAAGTGTTGATTGTGAATATGCTTTGAGAGCCCAAGGTAATTTACGTGTAAGCCATCCACAGGATATTATCGGCCATTTTTCCCTAGTGAGTTCTCAAGTTATCCACAGATGCAAAAATGTCCTAGTTTACTGTGACCCAGTAGAAGACACAAATAATTATCTGATATTTCCAAATGCACCTACATCCTACCCGCAGTCTTGTATGCAATCCTTGAAAAGTCTCTTTTTTTTTCTGGTCTGTTGTGGGGATTGAACTTTGGGCCTGGGTTCTATCCCTGAGCTCTTCAGCTCAAGGCTAGCACTCTACCCCTTAAGCCACAGCGCCACTTCCAGTTTTCTGGTGGTTTATTGGAGATAAGAGTTTTACGGAGTTTCCTGCCCAGGCTGGCTTTGAACCGCGATCCTCAGATCTTAGCCTCCTAAGTAGCTAGGTTGACAGGTGTGAGCCACTGGTGCTTATTTTTATTGCAGAAAGAGATGAACATTAATCTAATTTATTAATTCATAAACTTGTTTATTGGATAAATTAAGCATAAAAATAGCAGACATTGTCTTTGCCTTTCCCTAAAGAAGAAAATAGATTAAAAAAGTGTGATCTAATACAGCAAAGTGATATATAGGGAGGATTAGAAGAGGAAATAAAGAGTTATGAAGAAGTTTTAAGAAAGAAGTGGTCTTGGAGGTTGAGTAATTTTGGGACTTACAGGGTAGGTGAGGACATGTTGAGAAATTTCAAGCAAGGGAGGAGCTCAATGAAGTCACGAAAATGTGGAAGTGAGAGGCATGTGTGAGAAATGTTTGGTTGCTTGGTAGGACAGAGTAGGGATATGGGGAAACCATTGAGAAATAGATCTAGACAGTCAGGCTGAAGTCAAGCCATAAATATCTTTGGTTTAGCACGCTAAGGAAATTGGTTTTTATCCAACAGATGGGAGAACCAGTAATATTTGTCTATAATTATGTTTTTTTCCAGTTAAAAATGAGACACATAAAAAAAAGGACAAACCAACCACCAAAATAGCCAAATAACTTACATTAATACAAGGAAAGTTAAACACAGCACTCACCCAGAAATGCAATCATTATTATTAAATAGGTATTGTTCTAGAATGTTCTCTATAAACATAAATAGATTAAAAGAAAGATATACTTTTTATAAAAATAGGGTTTGTGTTCTTGTTCTGGTAACAGGGCAATTGAATGAACATGAACTCTACCCTTGAATCCTCCAGGCATTGAGACAAAGACATGATATATATAACATGTAAAATAAAGCTGATATATTTCTATAAATATATAATAAAAACAAAGCAAATATAAATAGTTCTTTAACAAGACTAACATTAAGACCTTTATACCCAGGGTATACAGATATTTTAATGGTAGGAGAGGGAAAGAGAGAGATAATAAAAAATTTGTAAATCCTATGAACATATAATCTATTGTGAGAAAGAATAACTGAGAATATTATTATAAATAAGAATATTCATATTCATATAAATTTAGGATAAAAAAGGCAATCTGAAAAAGGCTATATAATAACCATGCTTCAAGTGATTAAAATGCTAAGAGAAAAGAACAGAAATAGTAGGACAAGGTAATCTAAAGGAGTAAATCTGAAGAACACATAGGCTCTGTAGAAATAGAAGGATGTCATTGACCTTTCTTTGAATGGATTAAATGTTGGATTAATATTTAATTAATATCAATATAGCTGGATAATATGAACTGGATACATAATTGAGAATCAGATAACTGAATTGAGAAAACTAAAAAATACACCACAAAAAAAATAGAGATGGAAACCTGGAAGCCCCCTCCCCCCCAAGAATAATAGCTTAAGAGATAAAATACAGAATAAGAGAGAATGAATAAGGGACATACATGGTTTTGAAGGTAGAATGGATAGAATTTTCTAAAACTGATGTCCTCTCTGTTTTTTTTTGTATTTTTTTGGTTGGTTTTGGGGTTTGAACTCTGGGCCTAGGCACTGTACCTCAATTCTTCAGCTCAAGGCTAGCATTCTGCCACTTGAGCCACAGTGCCACTTCCGGTTGTCTGGTGGTTAATTGGAGGTAAGAGTCTCCTGGATTTTCCTGTCTGGGCTGGCTTTGCACTGCAATCCTCAGATATCAGCTTCCTGAGTAGCTAGGATTACAGGAGTAAGCCACTGGTGCCCGGCATCCCAGTTTTTAATATAAAGAACGATGTAATCAGTAGTATGCTTGTGAATATTTAGTGATCAGTTTTTGAAGAATAAAAAAATCATTATTGCTTTATAATATTTGCTGATTTCTGTGGTACAAATATTGTCTTATAGCTTAGTTCTAATTGCAAGTGTGACTTCACTGAGAGTAGATCGTGAACTGTTGTGAGCTGACTCCAGCAAACAGTTGCAAAAGCAGAACTGTAATTAAATAGAAATAAAAAAGAAAGTAATATTATAGATATGTTGTAATGAAACCACAGAACATCCATGGCAAGGATAATGTCTTTGTTATGGACATGACAGATTCTCTTCTGAGAAACAATGCGTTTGACTACAGACATATCATTGATTCAGACCAGTCAGAGCTGACAGCATTGGGCCTGGCATGGCTATTCCCAAGGCACAGAGATCTTATAGAGAAGCGGATATGTAAATGAAAACCTGTTGCTGTCAGGCATAGAAAGGGAAAGGGGTAACAGGCAAACAAACCAAGTATGTCCACATTATGGTACAATCTCTAGTCAGCAGATTTAGGATTTTCATTTTGTAGAAATTTTTCTTCTTGTGATCTCTGGATGATTTTCTTTCTTCCACATATTTTACACTATACTTGAAACATCAAAACTTTGTTATCTACCATTTCCTTCTGCATTTACTCAGTGTCCCAATTCCTCCTTTCCACCCAAATTTTTTGCAAGTAATTTGATTTTTTAAAACTGAATTAATCTTCAGTATGTTATCTTGGTTTTTGTAGTTTCTGTTTTTACCTTGTTTTTTTTTAAATTGATATGTCTATGAAATTAGTATGTAGGTTGACATAATAGGGAACTTAATTGCATAGAAATGCAGAGTAACATTAGTTTAATATGGTTTTGAATTATTCTTGTCAAAGTTTTCTTGAAGTTGAGCAGGCAATAGACATGTACTTAAGAGTAGGGATTAAATTGGTCAGGACAGCTTTCCCTGGCAGTGTTAGATCTCCAACTGTAGCTAGTGTAAACAACCAAAACATAAAAGAGTAGCTTTAGCTTGTGTGCTGAAATGACAGATAAGCAGAAGAGCAGCTTTGTGACTGACCAGGCTCAGGAACAAACATATCAGGGCTCCCTCATCAACTCATGTGCCTGCTTCTCTTTGTATTCCAGCTTCAGCTTCTCCAATGGACTGACTGGCTGACTATGAGTCTCCAGAAGTCAAAAGTTGTATGTTCATGTAGTCTAGTGACCAGAGATCACAGTCTTGCCTTCTAGATCTCTTGAGAAAAAGCCAGAAGAAGATTCAGATTGGCTCCTATTGGTCATGTTTCAAACTATAGGGTGGGATTTTGGGATAGAAACCTGGCAGCTCCCACAGAAAGTGTTGTTTCCTAAAAAAAAAAAAAAAGCAAGAGAGAAGGTGATAGTCTGAGCACATTAAATAGCACATTTTCACTGATGGGAGGAATAAAAGCCTCCATATGCTTTGCTGGAACTAAATTCACCCCTGCCAAGCTGTCAGGGGATATGGCCCTTCATTCATGTCCAAATACAAGAGTGCCATTTGATACCTTTACATTGCTCCCCTTTGCCAAAGTTAGGAAAATGGCACTTGTTGATTTTGTAGCCTCAAATAAAAATGAGCCCCAGGATGTTTCCAGGTTCAGCTTAATTCCAACCAGGTGTCACTTCATTGGTCTAGGAGCTGGTAGGGAAACAGGTATTAGGTGTCTGCTACTTTGTGTTATAGTGAATGCATGAGAAAGATGCTTTTCCAGAACCACAGGACCCTTGTAACGTTGCAGAGGATGAAGAAAGACTGCAAGAGACCAACTGTTTTTTGTTTGGATCACAATTAAGAGTAGGCTTACTTGCTCCAAAGCTTTTACAATCAGCTCTGCTCCAAAGCACTTGGCTTATGTATTTGCCATCCTGCAGAAAAATTCAACATTTGAGATGCAAGCCAAATGCTTTTAGCCCACTTATAAAAGACACTGCTGCCCCAGGGCCCTCCTGGCTGCAGGGGCTGACAGGGCTGGAAGCCAGTTGAAGCAAATGATGATAGTGCGGGTAGCAAAGAAAGGTGACATGGTTTAGGCTAGGAACAGTGCTGCTGACCGGATACCTTTCGTACAACCCACATTTTTTTTTAAAGCCAAGTTTGTCTCATTAATACATTATAAAAACTGACATTAAAAAATTGCAATCACGTATATTATTTTGCCATGCAAATCCAGTATGAAGGATACTGTTCTTTCAGGTTTACAGATCAAAAATGAATGCTGTTTGGAAATGTAATATACCAAGAGTGACTACTTTAGTGAACTTAAGTTTCTTGAGGGAAGAAAATTGTATTTTGCTTTTTCATTTAATTTTGTTTTACTATTTTATGTCTATGCCTGGCATATAGCAGGCCTCCATTAAACATTTATGGAATGGGTTAATAAGTAAATTAATAGGAAAAAACTTTTAGGAAAAAATAACTGACCAAGATTAAAATGAAAATCCAGATACCAGGAAATCTATTGATCATAGAAAAAGAAAAATCTGGGCTGGGAAGGTGGCTCAGTGGTAGAACGCTTGCCTTGCATGGATGAGGCCCTGGGTTCGATTCCTTAGCACCACATAAGCAAAAAGAAAAAAGCTGGAAGTGGTGCTGTGGCTCAAGTGGTAGAGCGCTAGCCTTGAGCTGAAGAGCTGAGGGACAGCGCCCAGGCCCAGAGTTTAGGCTCCACGACCAGAACCCCTCCCCCCCCAAAAAAAAATCTAGTAGGTTTTCTCTATCCTCTGTTTTATGTGGAATAGGAAATACAGGCACCAATTCCTCTGTCATATTAAAATCTTGCAACATGCTGGATTTAACAGAAGTTCCTAGAAGTTGTTCAAGCCCAGCTTCTGATTTACCTGGTGTAGTTTCTTAGCTAAAGTGTTTCTAGTGAAGTTGGTTAATTTTAGTCAAACATGTGAGCATTCTGACAAATGACATGAAATTTCCATGCTTTCTGTTGCATTCATTTATGACAAGGGAGGTTGAGTATTTTTTCATGTATTTACATATGTATACAAATACACATATCTGATTTGTGACTTTCTTTTGTACAGGCATTCTGGGGACAGAATGGGAGAAAGCGTATCTGTTCTAATATGTTTTACCTTTTGAGCAACCATTATACTGATTTGCGTAGTAGTTGCACTTTTTTACTTTCCTACAACAGTGTAACAGTTCCGTTTTTAGCACATCCTTGCCAGCATAAGTTATGTTCTTGATGATGTCCATTCTGACTGGAGTGAGAGAAAAATCTCAATATCATTTTGATTTGTATTTCCTTTATGGCTAGGGTCATAAAAGAAATGGCCATCTATTTATTGGCCACTTATATTTCTTTGAGAATCATCTTGAACTATTTTACTTTGATGTAAAGACATAGTAAAAAATGTATGTTACTCTTTTGAAAGTCTACCATAAAACTATATTTCAATAATTCAAATAATATACCTTGTTCTGATTCAAGCTGAATAAATGGCAATGACATCATATTTGACAACAATGTTATGCAAGTAATTTTTAATTTATTATGATGTTTTTTGCTTTGATAGGATCTCTTTTACATATGGTAAAGTACTCCTCTTTCAAAGACATCCCATTCTATGAATTTTGACAAACTTAATTATGCAGTTGCGATCATAGTTAAGACACAAATGTTTTCATCATTCAGATTTTCCCTTCAAGTTCTTCCAAAGACAATCCTTCTTCCTACCCTAGCCCCTGAACACTATTAGTATGATTTCTCTTCCTCTAGTTTTGCTTGTCCAGAAAGTTGTATGAATGAAAACATTTATATGACAGTACTTTTTGGCTCTGTTGCTTCAACTAGCAACATTTGGTGATAATCTTTTTTAAATACTTCTAATAGACATGGAGCAGTGTCTTATTAAATATGCATTTACCCACTGATTAATGATATTGCACTTTTCTTACCTAGTTATTTCATAGATTGTGTTCAAATATTTTTTTTCTGTTTCCCCACTTTTCATGTATTATTGGGTTTTTGTTTTCTTTTTTCTTCCTTCCTCCCTCCTTCCTTCCCTTCTTTCTTCTTTCTTCCTTCCTTCCTTCCTTCCTTTCATGTGCCAATACTAGTGTTTGAATTCAAGGCCTTATGTTCTTGCTTGCCTTTTCTACTCAAGGCTGGTACCCTATGACTTGAGCCATACTTTCACTTCTGACTTTTTCATGGTTATTTGGAGATAAGTATTTTAGATTTGTCTGCATGGGCTGGGTTTGAACCATGATATTGTGATCTCCACCTCATGAGTAGATGGTATTATAGGCATGAGTCACCACTGTCTGACTAGTTGTTTGTGTTCTTAATGTTCAGTCTTGAGATGTCTCATGTTTTTTCTTGCTGAATTTAGAGATGTCTTATATAGTCTGTCAGTCTTTTATTAGGTATATATTTTGCAAATATATTCTCCCAGTTTGTGCCTTATATTTATTTCCTTAACCTTGTATTTCCAAAGAGAATATTTAAAAATGATGAAAGCCAATTTATTATTTTTTTTCTTTTTCTTTTTTGTTGGTCATAGGGCTTGAACTCTGGGCCTGGGTGCTGTCCCTGAACTCTTCAGCTCAAGGCTAGTCCAGCTTTTTCTGTGTAGATGGTACTGAGGAATCAAACTCAGGGCTTCATGCATGCTAGGCAAGCACTCTACCACTAGGCCACATTCCCAGCCCTAATTTTTTCTTTTATTCATGTTTTCTTGGTGTTCTTTGCTATCTTCAAGGAGTTTCATAGTTTAATGCCTTATTCTTAGGTATGAAATTCTTTTTTTAATTAATTTTTTAGTTGAGTAAGATACAGATTAAAGTTTTTATTTTTATTTTTTGTACATGGCTATCCAATTATTCCAGGTTTTTTTGTTGATGGGATTGTTTACCAGCTGAAATATCCTTGCCAATTAAAACCTAATTGGATATATATATATATATATATATATAGATAGATAGATAGATAGATAGATAGATAGATCTCTCTCTCTCTCTCTCTCTCTCTATATATATATATAGTTCTATGTTTGGGCTGTATTTTGTCCTGTTGATCTATGTTTCTATTTTTAATCTATGCCACAGTGTGGAACAGAACACAGGTTTATAGTACATCTTCAGATTAGGTTATTTGAGTTTTCTAACTTTGTTCTTTCTTTCTTTTTTTAATTTTTGGGACTAGAGTTTGCTGTTTTTCTCAGGCTTCAAGCTTACAGGTAACCTAGCCTAGGAAGCCCTTGAACTGCACTCTTCCTGCCTTACTCCCGAGATTTGGTATTACAGGTGTGCCATCATACCCAGCCCAAGTTTACTTTTTTCAAAATTAGCTTGACTGTACTAGGTATTTTGCTTTATATTTTTAAAAAGTGGTCTTGTTGATTTCTAAAGCATTCTTCTGGGATTTTAATTAAGATGTCTAAGATTCTTATCAGCTAACATTTTTTTTTCTTGGCTCTCTTAAGAGACATTCCTGCAATTATTCTCTTGTTTTTGCCTCTATTTCTCAATTATATCACTGAATATCCTGAGGGTAATGTGTACTTGACCCAGAATGACACTAAGCTTATGAAAATAGCATGATGATGGACTTCCAACTGGGTTTATTGGTCTTAGCTTTCAATCTGCCTTTAAACCTCATAGATCTAGTGCCAAACAAGTATTTGGTAGTAGCCAGCCATGAGGCTGAGCAGAGGGAGACCAAGTTTGTGTGTGTGTGTGTGTGTTTAGACTTTATTAGAAAACAAGCTCATCTGAAATGTGAAGAATGGGAAGTGGAGCTCTTTGATTATTTTAAAGTTATCTCTTTTCCTTTTGTGTTACTATTTTGGAAATCTAACTCATCCATCATATACATATTCAAGTCATTTTCTCATTCTAGCCCCTTTATCTTTTCCTTTTCTGTTTCCAAATACTTTCTCAAATTTCTAAATCACATCAGAAAACAATGTCCAGTAAAGATTAGAAATGTAAATATATTTTAGTTCAAGTTTTGAGATAAAAAATTAAGCATTAAATTAATCAAAGTTATCGGAATGTGCTGATTAGGTTTAATCATTGGATAAAATGTTCCTACAACCTAGGAATGTTTTCTCTGGTTTGGCTCCAGTGTTAATCCCTAACTTCATCTTCACATAGCACTGTGCATGTAATGTATCTTTTACAACCTAGTGGAACCATTGACTTTCAGATTTTCTTTCTTCTTCATGTCTGGCAGCCATGGACCAATTAGTATGAAAATATGCTCATGCTTTTGGGAAGGATATTCTTTAGCGACTCAACAGAGCAACAGATGGCAAGATGTTTGTTTATTTCAACTCCATTTCCAAATTGGACTCACATTCAGGAATGTTTAAAAATATTTTCATTTGAATAGAGACTGCTATTTGTTAGCATCAGATAACAATATCAGTTGGAAAACACCATCAGTTGAGTTATAATTTTTTTGACAGATGTGGGATAGATATTGCAATTTTAGGGATCTTACCTACCTTACACTATATTTTACATATCACAGTGATATTTGCAAATAAACCTAGGCTTAAAGTTTTATTCCCAACATTAAAACACAAAAGGAATACATTATTTTATTTAGAAAACTTTGAAGGATTGATCGCACTGAAAATGTTGATGGGTAATGGTGATACATGTGTATTATCTTTATTTTTTAGGGCTCAGGGTCATTATCTGACTCCTTGGGAATCAATTTCTAAAATGTTTAGTCATACCTAGACCCTTATAAAAATATATGGACAGACAGGTCACTTTGCTGGCCTAAAGTTGGTATATATTGATTGCATAGTTTTTTTCATATTTTTTATTGTCAAGGTGGTGATTTATGTAGGGGTTACAGTTATATAAGTAAGGTAACAAGTACAGTTCTTGTCAAACCTGTTACCCTTTCCCTCATTTTTCTTCTATTTTCCCTCTCCCCGCTCTCCCCCTGACACCCTTCCCCCGCAAGTTGTACAGATCATTTCCAACATATTGTCTTGTGTATATCATAAGTAGCATTAATTCATCTCATACATTTATTCAGTAATTAGGAAACTCTTATTAAGTAATTACTATATTCAGGGGTCCATCTGCAGTTGAAAAATAAAAACCAAACCAGGGGTGTAAACTTAGAACTCCAAAGTCCATTTAATGACTTTGTCTAGTAAGATTTAAATCCTAGTAGACCGTTTAAGTTGTTTAGGTAAGGTAGTTTTGTGACTTCACTGTCAGAGGCAGATTTACCTAGAAGGAAATGAAACTTTTATTCCTGAGCCCTTCCTGCATGTGCAGATCCATTTCAAGGACCTGGAAGGGGTACTATATGTACATTTGTATGATCATAGTGTTTATAAAGTGTATTTTAGCTGCAATTGATCATGGCCTCCCTCGCTCTCTTTTCATTCTGAATTTCCCTCTGTCATTCTTCTTGTGTCAATGACAATGAAATGTTGTAGAAATCTGGGCATCCTGCTAAGTAAAAGTTGTGGGTTTTCTTGGGGTTTAGTTAGGGTTTGGTAACATATATTTCTGGTTTGTAGTCTATTCAAACTATGAACAGTTTTTCTACTTGCCTTGTGCAGGAATAATGAGAATATGCCCTCTGCTCACTGAAACGACTCCCCAGTGTTTCCACATGAAGTTGAAAGATAGGAGGTCATAATGCAAAGCAGGGCAGGCAGGAGAGGCATGTGGGGTAGAGAGGAAAGTTAAAAATGTTAGGAGCTAATCTAAAAACTGTGAGGAGCCACAAGGTACTCTGTGGAAAATGCTTCCAAACTTAGCATGAACAAAACTGTAAGCAGTAGGTTTAATTCATCTTTATCCTCCCCCCTCCT